>NC_060887.1:2933714-2981945 GCF_014805685.1 Silurus meridionalis | reverse complement strand
TTTGAGGAAATGTACAAATAGCTTTAGCACATGTTTATATAAATCTGTATCTCCTCTAGAAAATAGTTTATAACATGTCACATCTAAATACCTTTGTCAGCTTCCTGCTCGTTCTCAGTCTGCGTGGAGGAGCACTTTTCTCTGTAATGACAAACAATTTATTACAGTCAAAGCAAATACCTTCTACATCAACATCTACAGAAACTCAGAGAGATTTCAGTGTTACCTTTGTTCAACTCATTTCCCTGTTTGAAGAGTTTTTCCTGTTGAGGATCAAAAACAAAAATAACATTTAGTTTTATTTAGTCACAATTCTCACTTCAGTTCAATGACGTCTGCGTCTGTAATCAAAAGAAAGTACCTCGATTAAGCAGATGCTTTTCTCGAAGCTACTGATTGTGTACTTCAGGACTCGGATTTCCAGATTTTGTCTGGTGTTCACTTCTGTAAAATAATTTATATTTATATGCTCATTAAATAGAACTGAATCATGCAGTAATAATCACCTTGTACTTTCTTACACACTGAAGGCAGAAATATCAAAACTTTACACACCTTTAAGTGCCAGAAGCTGTTTTTCAACACTGGCATTTCTGTGGAAAATAAACATTCATATAGAACATTATATTTTATATTATTGTATGACATAATACATATTAAAACTACTATTTTTTCTTTTTTTTCATTAAACAAAACAAAATATTTTTGAGTTATTGTTACACTGTTGCTAACATTATTATCAGATTTATTATTATTATTATTATTATTATTATTATTATTATTATTATTATTATTATTATTATTATTATTATTATTATTATTTTTAAAAATTATAACTAAATGAACAATTCCTATGTTATGTTATAATTATCTCATTCATACAACTGAGCAGTTGAGGGCCCATGATAGCAGCATCAACAGTCATTTAGTTGAATCTTCTGAGGAGAAGTGGGTTCCACACACCAGCCATCAACCAGAAAAGAGGTTCAAGCAGTCTCCAAACTCAGCACCTGTTTCAGCTCTACCAGTAAGAGTGAGAGACAGAAAATCCCAGTGATCCCAGAGCCAATGATGTTTGCAGATTTAGAACTCGAGCCCTTTGGCCACGCCCACTGCTTTGTGATCTGTGTTTGTACCTATAGACTTCTTTCACGCGCTCAGTCTGAAGTTAATGTTGGTGCGTGAGTTTTCTCCACTTTCTGCGCGTGCACATCGACGTTCCTTTCGCTGTTATAAATCTATCGCGCGAGCTTCAACCCGTTTTTGTCCGGATTTAGCGGATTTTTACCCAAAGGTGAGATACAGTGAAATGTAGCAGCTGAGCTGCTCGGGGAACAGCTAGTGGACATTCTGGAGTCATGAACCTCTGCATTTTTCTTCCAGTGTCCTGATTCTTTACACCTCTGATCATGAAATCAGAGTCCAGACGGAGATCTTTAGGAGAACCTCCACACACTCCTGCTGCTGCTGCTGCTGGATCAAAGGTACAATTTATTCATGTCTCAACTTTCAGTGTGGTTTGCAGGGCAAAGATACATCATAATGTATTTTAAAATTAAATAATAAAAAATACCTTAACTTTAAGTGTATCACAATAAACTACTGTTTTTTTAATTTATTTAAAAAATCCTTTTACAAGCAAACACGAAATTTCTCCCCAAATCTTTAATCAATTGTCCTATTTGATCTGTTCTTCAGCTTTTTACTCAGTTGATAAAGTAAACAATGTTTAATACCAACAGCTTTTACACATGCAACCAGTTAACAGATCAAATATTCACATGCGTATCCCAGTGATCTCCCAGAGGAAGTTTAGTTTAAAGTAAAGTATTAAGTGGCGGACTGCAAGTTTGTTTAGTTTCTGCCTCGCACTTTAAGATCATTTATTAGTATTACTTTTGAAAATTAGAACCATGTTTCCACTGTGTTGAGTACTAGTGTAGCCTGGAATCACAGTGTTGATGGACCCAAAGAGAACAGGTGGTCTTAGCCTAAAGGCATCTATTATCAAAATAGGCCAACACAACTACATCTGCTCGAATACACCCGTTTAATCAGGCATAAGCCTGTATGTCAACATAAGCAGTGCTTACATGTGATTATAACAGGAGACAACATACAGCGGGTAAAATAAGTATTGAAAACGTCACCATTTTTCTCAGTAAATATATTTTACAAGGTGCTATTGATATTGTTAGCTTTTTATTATTTCCCATGTGATCAACGATGGCCGTGGTGTCTTTTCTGATCAGGGAGGAATCACAGCACACAGAATGGTGCAAATGTTCTTCTTCAGTTTATTGCAGATAACAGACGAGTATATACACACTGGTATAACCCTGAGCTAAAGCTGTTCTTGATTTGGTAAGAAATCATAGCAACTGGAGATGTGAGTCCAGATAAAGACTTCCATAAAGATAACACTAACAGACATGAAATCCAGACATACAAAGATATCAAACCATTCAGAAGTTTAGATATCCTTCTGTAACCAATGCATTCAGTATGTTTGCAACAGTAAGGATGCGAAGGTCTTGAGAGAGCTCTTCACTTTTACCCATCATGAGATGTTTCTTGTGTGACACCTTGGTAATGGGACACCTTTATACAGGACATCAGTTGGGACTGAAGCAGCTGATATTAATTTACAATGACAATAGGCAGGATTGCTTTCTAATTACTGATTGATATCTACTGCTGTCTTGGCTTTTCATTCCTTTTTGCACCTCCCTGTCTTCATGTGTTCAATACTTTTTCTTGTGTGTGTGTGTTGTTTCACAACATTACACAACTTCATTTATGGACATGTATGGTTTGATTCCTTTGTATGTGTGGATTGCATGGGTTGTTACCAACATCTGATAAAGATTTCATGTCACTAGCACCTTTAGAAATATATTTACTGAGAAAAATGTTGACATGTTCAATACTTATTTTACCCGCTGTATGTAAAGCAGAGCATAAGCACTGATGATATTTATCATCTCCTTCACCTTCCAGCTTCACCTTCATCACCCTATCAGAAACTCTCTTCACCTCCACTACACTCTTACTGTACTCTTCCTTCAGAATCACCCCTACACCATTTCTCTTTCCATCCACACCATGATAGAACAGTTTAAACACCTCCAATGTTCCTGGTCTTATTCAATTTCCATTTTGTCTCCTAAACACACAAAATATCTACCTTTCTCCTCTCCATCATATCAGCTCCCTCTCTCCCTTTACCAGTCATAGTAATGTAAGAAAAAATGATAAGGACAACAAAGATTGTAATGAAGAAGTTTAAAACAACGTAGCAGTGACAAAATACACAAAGCACTTTGGGTTCATCAGAGTCAGAAAAACCTCGAGCAAACTCTGCCCAGATATTTTATATTCTTCTTCCTTTTGAAGTATAGAAGGTATCCTTTAAATGTAAATTAGATATAGGAAATATTGTGAGAAACAAAAGGCTGGGGATACCATTCTCGGGCGGAGGTCAGCAGGTGGCAATCACCGGTATTCACACCTTTGCTGGCGCTGGTCCCCCAACAGGTCAGGAAGGTGTATTGTTTAAATGATAATCTTGGTCTCAGACACCTTTTGGTTAGAGATAGTCCTTGATGGCTTGCTGCCTCTCCCAGACTGATTCAATTAAGTCTATGATTAAAATTGATACAACTGAAATTCTACATCAAACTACATAAATACTTTTTATCAATTTTTAGCCGTTTTGAGGATGAGCTGAATTTGATATAGTGTGGGGTGGAATCTGGATTAAGGCAGTCTGTAATTCTTACAGTACCAACATTTAAAGTACCAACCCGAATCTCCACTCTCCTCCACTTCTTTTTTTCCCGCTGCCTCTGTAGACGTCTTCCTCCTCTCATTCTCCTCCTTCCGCCAACCGTAGCCCAATTTCCACCGGTACCCTGTTGGCTAACGATACCTGTGGTGGTCGTTGGTAACCCGGGCCTCGACCGATCCGGTATGAAATTCTGATTTGTGATCTGCATGTTTGATTTGGCACATGTTTTACACTGGATGTCCTTCATAACGCAACCCTCCACATGTATCCGGGGTTGAGACGTGCACTAAGAGTGCACTGACTTGTGCAACACTAATGGCTGGGTCAGAGTATCTTCTTTCCAAATGTATCTAAATTGTGTATGTAGAACACTTTGGTCAGGAACTGTTCACATTTACATTTAGGTAGGTGATTTTCAGCTGAGAGTCTGAAAGCAGAGGGACATGCTAACAAGTTGATTGAAAATGCCTCATAGGCCATTAGGAGGAAGTAGGTTGCTGCTTTTGACAGCCACAGATAATTACCTGCAGTCGTCATCAATGTATTGTTGTCCCAACCACAGGGATTTTCACACATCATTTGGAAGACAGCATGCAGATCAGCTCAGTAGGTACTGATTGTTTGCACCAGTCCAGATTTTGAGCTTTGTCTAATGAGAGCTACTATTAGCAAATGTTCTGAATCAGAAATGTATTTTGCTAAATCCAAAATCACCCAAACATTGCTTGAACATAGTTTCAGGTAGCTTTGTGATCGTGGACTGAATCCTGTTAAGCTCTGATGTTATCACAGAAGCACAACAGGTTCCACAGTCTTTTTCTCTGTCTCCTGGAATTGAAAATAAGATAATATAATGCTGCCTGGTCTGGTACTGGGAAAACTCCTCCACCTTGAAGACATAAATATCATTTTGGAGATTTTATACAAGTATTGAATAGTTAAAGGTTTTCTAAAAGGCCTCAAAATACCTCTCATTTAACTTGTTTCAAACCATATCAGATTACTATAGCAGACATTTCTGATAACATGCAAGACCAAATCTAAAATGATTACAGTATATTGATTCATTTTATATTGTTTTCCAGATGCACCACTGCTCAGATTGTGGGAAGAGTTTTACTCAACAGGGTCATCTCAAATCACACCAGCGTGTCCACACAGGAGAGAAGCCGTATCACTGTGATCAGTGTGGGAAGAGTTTTACTCAACAGGGTCATCTCAAATCACACCAGCGTGTCCACACAGGAGAGAAGCCGTATCACTGTGAACAGTGTGGGAAGAGTTTTACTCAACAGGGTCATCTCAAATCACACCAGAGTATCCACACAGGAGAAGCCGTATCACTGTGATCAGTGTGGGAAGAGTTTTACTCAACAGGGTCATCTCAAATCACACCAGCGTATCCACACAGGAGAAGCCGTATCACTGTGAACAGTGTGGGAAGAGTTTTACTCAACAGGGTCATCTCAAATCACCAGCGTGTCCACACAGGAGAAGCCGTATCACTGTGATCAGTGTGGGAAGAGTTTTACTCAACAGGGTCATCTCAAATCACACCAGAGTATCCACACAGGAGAAGCCGTATCACTGTGAACAGTGTGGGAAGAGTTTTACTCAACAGGGTCATCTCAAATCACACCAGAGTATCCACACAGGAGAAGCCGTATCACTGTGATCAGTGTGGGAAGAGTTTTACTCAACAGGGTCATCTCAAATCACACCAGCGTATCCACACAGGAGAAGCCGTATCACTGTGAACAGTGTGGGAAGAGTTTTACTCAACAGGGTCATCTCAAATCACACCAGAGTATCCACACAGGAGAAGCCGTATCACTGTGATCAGTGTGGGAAGAGTTTTACTCAACAGGGTCATCTCAAATCACACCAGCGTGTCCACACAGGAGAAGCCGTATCACTGTGATCAGTGTGGGAAGAGTTTTACTCAACAGGGTCATCTCAAATCACACCAGCGTGTCCACACAGGAGAAGCCGTATCACTGTGATCAGTGTGGGAAGAGTTTTACTCAACAGGGTCATCTCAAATCACCAGCGTGTCCACACAGGAGAAGCCGTATCACTGTGATCAGTGTGGGAAGAGTTTTACTCAACAGGGTCATCTCAAATCACCAGCGTGTCCACACAGGAGAGAAGCCGTATCACTGTGAACAGTGTGGGAAGAGTTTTACTCAACAGGGTCATCTCAAATCACACCAGAGTATCCACACAGGAGAAGCCGTATCACTGTGAACAGTGTGGGAAGAGTTTTACTCAACAGGGTCATCTCAAATCACACCAGCGTATCCACACAGGAGAGAAGCCGTATCACTGTGATCAGTGTGGGAAGAGTTTTACTCAACAGGGTCATCTCAAATCACACCAGCGTGTCCACACAGGAGAGAAGCCGTATCACTGTGAACAGTGTGGGAAGAGTTTTACTCAACAGGGTCATCTCAAATCACACCAGAGTATCCACACAGGAGAAGCCGTATCACTGTGATCAGTGTGGGAAGAGTTTTACTCAACAGGGTCATCTCAAATCACACCAGAGTATCCACACAGGAGAAGCCGTATCACTGTGAACAGTGTGGGAAGAGTTTTACTCAACAGGGTCATCTCAAATCACACCAGAGTATCCACACAGGAGAGAAGCCGTATCACTGTGATCAGTGTGGGAAGAGTTTTACTCAACAGGGTCATCTCAAATCACCAGCGTGTCCACACAGGAGAAGCCGTATCACTGTGAACAGTGTGGGAAGAGTTTTACTCAACAGGGTCATCTCAAATCACACCAGAGTATCCACACAGGAGAAGCCGTATCACTGTGATCAGTGTGGGAAGAGTTTTACTCAACAGGGTCATCTCAAATCACACCAGAGTATCCACACAGGAGAAGCCGTATCACTGTGATCAGTGTGGGAAGAGTTTTACTCAACAGGGTCATCTCAAATCACACCAGAGTATCCACACAGGAGAAGCCGTATCACTGTGATCAGTGTGGGAAGAGTTTTACTCAACAGGGTCATCTCAAATCACACCAGAGTATCCACACAGGAGAAGCCGTATCACTGTGATCAGTGTGGGAAGAGTTTTACTCAACAGGGTCATCTCAAATCACACCAGAGTATCCACACAGGAGAAGCCGTATCACTGTGAACAGTGTGGGAAGAGTTTTACTCAACAGGGTCATCTCAAATCACACCAGCGTATCCACACAGGAGAGAAGCCGTATCACTGTGATCAGTGTGGGAAGAGTTTTACTCAACAGGGTCATCTAAAATCACACCAGAGTATCCACACAGGAGAAGCCGTATCACTGTGATCAGTGTGGGAAGAGTTTTACTCAACAGGGTCATCTCAAATCACACCAGAGTATCCACACAGGAGAAGCCGTATCACTGTGATCAGTGTGGGAAGAGTTTTACTCAACAGGGTCATCTCAAATCACACCAGAGTATCCACACAGGAGAAGCCGTATCACTGTGAACAGTGTGGGAAGAGTTTTACTCAACAGGGTCATCTCAAATCACCAGCGTGTCCACACAGGAGAAGCCGTATCACTGTGAACAGTGTGGGAAGAGTTTTACTCAACAGGGTCATCTCAAATCACACCAGCGTGTCCACACAGGAGAAGCCGTATCACTGTGAACAGTGTGGGAAGAGTTTTACTCAACAGGGTCATCTCAAATCACACCAGCGTATCCACACAGGAGAAGCCGTATCACTGTGAACAGTGTGGGAAGAGTTTTACTCAACAGGGTCATCTCAAATCACTTTACCAGTAGCATTATGGAAACAAAATGATTGATGGAAAATGTATCCAATAACAGGTTCATATGTGAATTTTACACTGTATCTTAGTTTTATTACAATTTACAAACTCTTACTGCGTGCATAGTGACAAACCAGGAAGTGATGCAGCTCTCAGGTCAACACAAACAGCTGTTTATAGCTCGTGCTAACTGGACTTTGTTTACAAAAACAAAGAAACAAGGAAAAAAGGACAATCAAAAAGTTGTTTTATCTGAGATTTGCAAAAAGCAGCAATGTGGAAAATATTTTTGGGCGGAGTAACAACAGAGACTCAGAGATCTGCATGGAGATGGATTTTACATCTGTAAGTTACAATATATCTCCCTTTATAGTTTTATACGATTTTATTTGGTTTTATGTGTGTGTGTGTGTGTGTGTGTGTGTGTGTGTGTGTGTGTGTGTGTGTGTGTGTGTGTGTGTGTGTGTGTGTGTGTGTGTGTGTGTGTGTGTGTGTGTGTGTGTGTGTGTGTGTGTGTGTGTGTGTGTGTGTGTGTGTGTGTGTGTGTGTGTGTGTGTGTGTGTGTGTGTGTGTGTGTGTGTGTGTGTGTGTGTGTGTGTGTGTGTGTGTGTGTGTGTGTGTGTGTGTGTGTGTGTGTGTGTGTGTGTGTGTGTGTGTGTGTGTGTGTGTGTGTGTGTGTGTGTGTGTGTGTGTGTGTGTGTGTGTGTGTGTGTGTGTGTGTGTGTGTGTGTGTGTGTGTGTGTGTGTGTGTGTGTGTGTGTGTGTGTGTGTGTGTGTGTGTGTGTGTGTGTGTGTGTGTGTGTGTGTGTGTGTGTGTGTGTGTGTGTGTGTGTGTGTGTGTGTGTGTGTGTGTGTGTGTGTGTGTGTGTGTGTGTGTGTGTGTGTGTGTGTGTGTGTGTGTGTGTGTGTGTGTGTGTGTGTGTGTGTGTGTGTGTGTGTGTGTGTGTGTGTGTGTGTGTGTGTGTGTGTGTGTGTGTGTGTGTGTGTGTGTGTGTGTGTGTGTGTGTGTGTGTGTGTGTGTGTGTGTGTGTGTGTGTGTGTGTGTGTGTGTGTGTGTGTGTGTGTGTGTGTGTGTGTGTGTGTGTGTGTGTGTGTGTGTGTGTGTGTGTGTGTGTGTGTGTGTGTGTGTGTGTGTGTGTGTGTGTGTGTGTGTGTGTGTGTGTGTGTGTGTGTGTGTGTGTGTGTGTGTGTGTGTGTGTGTGTGTGTGTGTGTGTGTGTGTGTGTGTGTGTGTGTGTGTGTGTGTGTGTGTGTGTGTGTGTGTGTGTGTGTGTGTGTGTGTGTGTGTGTGTGTGTGTGTGTGTGTGTGTGTGTGTGTGTGTGTGTGTGTGTGTGTGTGTGTGTGTGTGTGTGTGTGTGTGTGTGTGTGTGTGTGTGTGTGTGTGTGTGTGTGTGTGTGTGTGTGTGTGTGTGTGTGTGTGTGTGTGTGTGTGTGTGTGTGTGTGTGTGTGTGTGTGTGTGTGTGTGTGTGTGTGTGTGTGTGTGTGTGTGTGTGTGTGTGTGTGTGTGTGTGTGTGTGTGTGTGTGTGTGTGTGTGTGTGTGTGTGTGTGTGTGTGTGTGTGTGTGTGTGTGTGTGTGTGTGTGTGTGTGTGTGTGTGTGTGTGTGTGTGTGTGTGTGTGTGTGTGTGTGTGTGTGTGTGTGTGTGTGTGTGTGTGTGTGTGTGTGTGTGTGTGTGTGTGTGTGTGTGTGTGTGTGTGTGTGTGTGTGTGTGTGTGTGTGTGTGTGTGTGTGTGTGTGTGTGTGTGTGTGTGTGTGTGTGTGTGTGTGTGTGTGTGTGTGTGTGTGTGTGTGTGTGTGTGTGTGTGTGTGTGTGTGTGTGTGTGTGTGTGTGTGTGTGTGTGTGTGTGTGTGTGTGTGTGTGTGTGTGTGTGTGTGTGTGTGTGTGTGTGTGTGTGTGTGTGTGTGTGTGTGTGTGTGTGTGTGTGTGTGTGTGTGTGTGTGTGTGTGTGTGTGTGTGTGTGTGTGTGTGTGTGTGTGTGTGTGTGTGTGTGTGTGTGTGTGTGTGTGTGTGTGTGTGTGTGTGTGTGTGTGTGTGTGTGTGTGTGTGTGTGTGTGTGTGTGTGTGTGTGTGTGTGTGTGTGTGTGTGTGTGTGTGTGTGTGTGTGTGTGTGTGTGTGTGTGTGTGTGTGTGTGTGTGTGTGTGTGTGTGTGTGTGTGTGTGTGTGTGTGTGTGTGTGTGTGTGTGTGTGTGTGTGTGTGTGTGTGTGTGTGTGTGTGTGTGTGTGTGTGTGTGTGTGTGTGTGTGTGTGTGTGTGTGTGTGTGTGTGTGTGTGTGTGTTTTCCAGATGCACCACTGCTCAGATTGTGGGAAGAGTTTTACTAAAATTGCTGTTCTGAAAAGACACCAGCGTATCCACACAGGAGAGAAGCCTTATCACTGTGATCAGTGTGGGAAGAGTTTTACTCAACAGGGTCATCTCAAATCACACCAGCGTGTCCACACAGGAGAAGCCGTATCACTGTGAACAGTGTGGGAAGAGTTTTACTCAACAGGGTCATCTCAAATCACACCAGCGTATCCACACAGGAGAGAAGCCGTATCACTGTGAACAGTGTGGGAAGAGTTTTACTCAACAGGGTCATCTCAAATCACACCAGCGTATCCACACAGGAGAGAAGCCTTATCACTGTGAACAGTGTGGGAAGAGTTTTACTCAACAGCGTAATCTCAAATCACACCAGCGTATCCACACAGGAGAGAAGCCTTATCACTGTGAACAGTGTGGGAAGAGTTTTACTCATCAGAGTACTCTCAAATCACACCAGCGTATCCACACAGGAGAGAAGCCTTATCACTGTGAACAGTGTGGGAAGAGTTTTAATCAACAGGGTAATCTCAAATCACACCAGCGTATCCACACAGGAGAAGCCGTATCACTGTGAACAGTGTGGGAAGAGTTTTAATCAACAGGGTAATCTCAAATCACACCAGCGTATCCACACAGGAGAGAAGCCGTATCACTGTGAACAGTGTGGGAAGAGTTTTACTCAACAGGGTCATCTCAAATCACACCAGCGTATCCACACAGGAGAGAAGCCGTATCACTGTGAACAGTGTGGGAAGAGTTTTACTCAACAGGGTCATCTCAAATCACACCAGCGTGTCCACACAGGAGAAGCCGTATCACTGTGAACAGTGTGGGAAGAGTTTTACTCAACAGGGTCATCTCAAATCACACCAGCGTGTCCACACAGGAGAAGCCGTATCACTGTGAACAGTGTGGGAAGAGTTTTACTCAACAGGGTCATCTCAAATCACACCAGCGTGTCCACACAGGAGAAGCCGTATCACTGTGAACAGTGTGGGAAGAGTTTTACTCAACAGGGTCATCTCAAATCACACCAGCGTATCCACACAGGAGAAGCCGTATCACTGTGAACAGTGTGGGAAGAGTTTTACTCAACAGGGTCATCTCAAATCACACCAGCGTATCCACACAGGAGAAGCCGTATCACTGTGAACAGTGTGGGAAGAGTTTTACTCAACAGGGTCATCTCAAATCACACCAGCGTGTCCACACAGGAGAAGCCGTATCACTGTGAACAGTGTGGGAAGAGTTTTACTCAACAGGGTCATCTCAAATCACACCAGCGTATCCACACAGGAGAAGCCGTATCACTGTGAACAGTGTGGGAAGAGTTTTACTCAACAGGGTCATCTCAAATCACACCAGCGTATCCACACAGGAGAAGCCGTATCACTGTGAACAGTGTGGGAAGAGTTTTACTCAACAGGGTCATCTCAAATCACACCAGCGTGTCCACACAGGAGAAGCCGTATCACTGTGAACAGTGTGGGAAGAGTTTTACTCAACAGGGTCATCTCAAATCACACCAGCGTGTCCACACAGGAGAAGCCGTATCACTGTGAACAGTGTGGGAAGAGTTTTACTCAACAGGGTCATCTCAAATCACACCAGCGTATCCACACAGGAGAAGCCGTATCACTGTGAACAGTGTGGGAAGAGTTTTACTCAACAGGGTCATCTCAAATCACACCAGCGTGTCCACACAGGAGAAGCCGTATCACTGTGAACAGTGTGGGAAGAGTTTTACTCAACAGGGTCATCTCAAATCACACCAGCGTGTCCACACAGGAGAAGCCGTATCACTGTGAACAGTGTGGGAAGAGTTTTACTCAACAGGGTCATCTCAAATCACACCAGCGTGTCCACACAGGAGAAGCCGTATCACTGTGAACAGTGTGGGAAGAGTTTTACTCAACAGGGTCATCTCAAATCACACCAGCGTGTCCACACAGGAGAGAAGCCGTATCACTGTGAACAGTGTGGGAAGAGTTTTACTCAACAGGGTCATCTCAAATCACACCAGCGTATCCACACAGGAGAAGCCGTATCACTGTGAACAGTGTGGGAAGAGTTTTACTCAACAGGGTCATCTCAAATCACACCAGCGTGTCCACACAGGAGAGAAGCCGTATCACTGTGAACAGTGTGGGAAGAGTTTTACTCAACAGGGTCATCTCAAATCACACCAGCGTGTCCACACAGGAGAAGCCGTATCACTGTGAACAGTGTGGGAAGAGTTTTACTCAACAGGGTCATCTCAAATCACACCAGCGTGTCCACACAGGAGAAGCCGTATCACTGTGAACAGTGTGGGAAGAGTTTTACTCAACAGGGTCATCTCAAATCACACCAGCGTATCCACACAGGAGAAGCCGTATCACTGTGAACAGTGTGGGAAGAGTTTTAATCATCAGAGTAATCTCAAATCACACCAGCGTATCCACACAGGAGAAGCCGTATCACTGTGAACAGTGTGGGAAGAGTTTTACTCAACAGGGTCATCTCAAATCACACCAGCGTGTCCACACAGGAGAAGCCGTATCACTGTGAACAGTGTGGGAAGAGTTTTACTCAACAGGGTCATCTCAAATCACACCAGCGTATCCACACAGGAGAAGCCGTATCACTGTGAACAGTGTGGGAAGAGTTTTACTCAACAGGGTCATCTCAAATCACACCAGCGTGTCCACACAGGAGAGAAGCCGTATCACTGTGAACAGTGTGGGAAGAGTTTTAATCATCAGAGTAATCTCAAATCACACCAGCGTATCCACACAGGAGAAGCCGTATCACTGTGAACAGTGTGGGAAGAGTTTTACTCAACAGGGTCATCTCAAATCACACCAGCGTATCCACACAGGAGAAGCCGTATCACTGTGAACAGTGTGGGAAGAGTTTTACTCAACAGGATCATCTCAAATCGCACCAGCGTATCCACACAGGAGAGAAGCCGTATCACTGTGAACAGTGTGGGAAGAGTTTTACTCAACAGGGTCATCTCAAATCACACCAGCGTATCCACACAGGAGAAGCCGTATCACTGTGAACAGTGTGGGAAGAGTTTTACTCAACAGGGTCATCTCAAATCACACCAGCGTATCCACACAGGAGAAGCCGTATCACTGTGAACAGTGTGGGAAGAGTTTTACTCAACAGGGTCATCTCAAATCACACCAGCGTATCCACACAGGAGAAGCCGTATCACTGTGAACAGTGTGGGAAGAGTTTTACTCAACAGGGTCATCTCAAATCACACCAGCGTGTCCACACAGGAGAAGCCGTATCACTGTGAACAGTGTGGGAAGAGTTTTACTCAACAGGGTCATCTCAAATCACACCAGCGTATCCACACAGGAGAGAAGCCGTATCACTGTGAACAGTGTGGGAAGAGTTTTACTCAACAGGGTCATCTCAAATCACACCAGCGTATCCACACAGGAGAAGCCGTATCACTGTGAACAGTGTGGGAAGAGTTTTACTCAACAGGGTCATCTCAAATCACACCAGCGTGTCCACACAGGAGAAGCCGTATCACTGTGAACAGTGTGGGAAGAGTTTTACTCAACAGGGTCATCTCAAATCACACCAGCGTGTCCACACAGGAGAAGCCGTATCACTGTGAACAGTGTGGGAAGAGTTTTACTCAACAGGGTCATCTCAAATCACACCAGCGTATCCACACAGGAGAAGCCGTATCACTGTGAACAGTGTGGGAAGAGTTTTACTCAACAGGGTCATCTCAAATCACACCAGCGTATCCACACAGGAGAAGCCGTATCACTGTGAACAGTGTGGGAAGAGTTTTACTCAACAGGGTCATCTCAAATCACACCAGCGTGTCCATGCCACAGTGCACAAACTGAGGTTCATAAAGACATGGTTGGATGAGTTTGGTGTGGAAGAACTGAACTGGCCTGCACAGAGCTCTAATCTCGACTTCACTGAACACCTTTGAGATTAAGGTGAATGTTAAAAGTTGATTATTCTAAATGGACTGTATGAGTCTCGGTGTCATTAAAAACGTCTTCAGGAACATTTTTGTGATTATTTGATGAACAGTTCACTTATTTTTCTCTTGCTATTGTTTGTTAACTTATACTTATTTTTCTAAGAAAGAAAATAGAAATGCTGGTGATAGAAACAATGTTTTGATTCTATATCATAGATGATTATGAAGTATCAACAAATCATCATTGTTATTTACTAAATAAAATTTCAGTTATTAACAAAATTCTATTATACAGAAAGAATAAAATGGAAAGCAATCAACTTTAATGTGGGAGCATTAAAATCTGTGTTTCAGAGTCCAACTGTGACACTCAGTAACTTCAGGAGTCTCAGTCTAGAATTGTATGCAGTTCTCACTGCTCTGAATACAAGAACACCCGAGCTTCATCACCAAATGGAAATAAAAGTTAATTAATAACCAAAATAACTAAAATCTAATGGATATTTACACTACATGCTGCATACGAAAATTACGTGTGCATACAAATACAAAACTAATTTCCACTTAAATATAAAGAAAATGGTGCAATGTGCTTTTTGACCAAGTTAATATGGTTCATTTAAATGTATAGTACAAACATTACAGGTTTGAATATGTGTGCAGCTCAGTGTTGCAAAACTAAATAATACAGATTTACTTATATATAAATACACTTTTGCTCCACTATTACATTAGGATTAGTTTACACACTGAAATACCTTATACAAATTGCACAGAGTGGGTAGTTTATTAGTACTATTTATCTACATTATAACTGTAATATGCTGGCAAACATTTCATAATTAAAACCAGCGGTGGCAAAGGTTCACACATCCTTCACTCAGTAGAAGTACAGATACTCATGTTTTAAAATACTCAGGTAAAAGTTGAAGTACTGACTATACATTTTTTACTCAAGTTTAGGTAAAGAAGTTTGGGCTCTGACATTAAGTACATTAAGTAAAAAGAAGTCATTACTACTACCTGTTTTAGTGTCACGCTGGTAACCCCATGTCATGTCCAATGGTTTTGGAGGTGAAGAAGAAGAGGAGGAGAGAGAGGACTGGAAGAAGAATCAGATGGTGAAAACTGACAGAGGAAGAATGTAGTGTGAGATTCAGGGAAGAGGTCAGATGGGCTCGGTGGTGGTGAAGAGGTGCTGGATAATTGTGGAACTACTGCAGAAGTGATAAGGGAGACAGTTAGAAAGGTACTTGGTGTGACATCTGGAAATAGAAAGGAAGACAAAGAGATGTGGTGGAATGAGGAAGTGCAGGAGAGCAGAAGGAGGAAGAGGTTGGAGAAACAGAATTGGGTTCGACAGAGTGATGAGAAAAGTAGGCAGAAGTACAAGGAGATGCAGCAGCAGGTAAAGAGGATGTGGTGAAGGACAAAGGAAAAGCCATATGAGGAGCTGTAGGAGAAGTTGGACACTAAGGAAGGAGAAAAGGTTGGAGAAACAGAATTGGGTTCGACAGAGTGATGAGAAAAGTAGGCAGAAGTACAAGGAGATGCAGCAGCAGGTAAAGAGGATGTGGTGAAGGACAAAGGAAAAGCCATATGAGGAGCTGTAGGAGAAGTTGGACACTAAGGAAGGAGAAAAGGTTGGAGAAACAGAATTGGGTTCGACAGAGTGATGACAAAAGTAGGCAGAAGTACAAGGAGATGCAGCAGCAGGTAAAGAGGATGTGGTGAAGGACAAAGGAAAAGCCATATGAGGAGCTGTAGGAGAAGTTGGACACTAAGGAAGGAGAAAAGGTTGGAGAAACAGAATTGGGTTCGACAGAGTGATGACAAAAGTAGGCAGAAGTACAAGGAGATGCAGCAGCAGGTAAAGAGGATGTGGTGAAGGACAAAGGAAAAGCCATATGAGGAGCTGTAGGAGAAGTTGGACACTAAGGAAGGAGAAAAGGAAAAGCCATATGAGGAGCTGTAGGAGAAGTTGGACACTAAGGAAGGAGAAAAGGATTTGTAGCGATTGGCCAGGCAGAGACCGAGCTGGGAAGAGATGCAGTGGAGTTTTTAAAAAATATGGAAGGTTAGAGGATGCCTGAGGAATGGAGAAGGAGTGTGCTGGTACCAATCTTTAAGAATAAGGGAGATGTGCAGACCTGCAGTAACTACAGGGGAATTAAGTTGATCAGTCACACCATGAAGTTATGGAAAAGAGTAGGGTTTGATTTTCCCAAAGCTTTACAAACATCTTTATAACATGTGTATATACAATACACAGAGAAAAGCTCTGAGGAGATTGTGACAATACTTAACATTATTTTAATGTGATTTAGGTGAAATAAGTAGAGGTGCTAAAAAAAAAAAATGTTCATATATATTTTTTTATTTCTAAACATTACTAAAAATATAATACGTTATAACTACGATAAAGATAATAAACGTCATTTTGCGCTGTTTATAAAGTCAGTCAGATCAGTTAACAGTTTGGGCAAATGGTGAATTAAAAGGTGTTTACAACCTTGTGGGTTTTTTTTTTTACTGATAGTCTTATGCTCATGTAACTTGCATGCATACAAATAATGGTTTGTTATACAATTTTTTTGTATAACAGGAAGCCTGAAGCAGAAGCGTTTGCTGAAAACTGTCAGTAAGAGAGAGCTGGAGAAAGCGCTTGGTAAATGGTTCACAAATGCAAGAGACAGAGAAGGCAACTGTGCTTTGAGGGCTCAGCGGGACCGTGATCGGAGGGCAGTACAGCCGGAAGTGTAAGTCATATAACCTATAGCTAGGGCTGCACAATTAATAATATTTTATCCCGATCACTGTTTTTGCCTCTGTTTAATTAGAGGAAAACTCCACCCTTAGATGAAAAAATATCTTATAAATTACTTATCCTCAAGGCATCTATACGGTGGCTGAGAAGAAAACACATGCAAATAGAAAAAAACACCAGCAAATTAAAAACAACGTTATAAGTTTGACAACACGTGCTGCAAATCCTCACAACACAACCAAACACAGAAACACGCTGCAAATCCTCACAACACAACCAAACACAGAAACACGCTTGTGCAGCTCACAGAGTCTCCAATTGGCTCCTGTGTTCCCGCCTTCTCATTCTGAAGAAACGGTCTTCACTTACTACCACTGATCACCTGACCTGACCTGGATAACCTGACCTGACCTGACCTGACCTGACCTGACCTGACCTGACCTGACCTGACCTGACCTGACCTGACCTGACATCTTTGTCACGGTAAGAAATTTCATTTAGTGTATACTTCTGAAAGATTTGTGGTGAATAAAGTTACAGGCACGATATAACGAAGGTAAGAGTGGAGAGTGAACTGGTTTACCTCAGAGATAAACACCTTGGAAAACTGAACATTCTTAATGATTAGCAGATAACTAGGACATTGTCTACTAAAATGTGGAAATAACGACTCTTCAAACCATTTTCACCCGTGTTTTCTCCATATAGTGTCCACATGATAACAGGAGGGTGAAACAGTAAAAGCACTGTGGAGTCTCTTTCTCTTTCACTACCTTTATAACATGTGTATATACAATACACAGAGAAAAGCTCTGAGGAGATTGTGACAATACTTAACATTATTTTAATGTGATTTAGGTGAAATAAGTAGAGGTGCTAAAAAAAAAAAATGTTCATATATATTTTTTTATTTCTAAACATTACTAAAAATATAATACGTTATAACTACGATAAAGATAATAAACGTCATTTTGCGCTGTTTATAAAGTCAGTCAGATCAGTTAACAGTTTGGGCAAATGGTGAATTAAAAGGTGTTTACAACCTTGTGGGTTTTTTTTTTTTTTTACTGATAGTCTTATGCTCATGTAACTTGCATGCATACAAATAATGGTTTGTTATACAATTTTTTTGTATAACAGGAAGCCTGAAGCAGAAGCGTTTGCTGAAAACTGTCAGTAAGAGAGAGCTGGAGAAAGCGCTTGGTAAATGGTTCACAAATGCAAGAGACAGAGAAGGCAACTGTGCTTTGAGGGCTCAGCGGGACCGTGATCGGAGGGCAGTACAGCCGGAAGTGTAAGTCATATAACCTATAGCTAGGGCTGCACAATTAATAATATTTTATCCCGATCACTGTTTTTGCCTCTGTTTAATTAGAGGAAAACTCCACCCTTAGATGAAAAAATATCTTATAAATTACTTATCCTCAAGGCATCTATACGGTGGCTGAGAAGAAAACACATGCAAATAGAAAAAAACACCAGCAAATTAAAAAAAACAACGTTATAAGTTTGACAACACGTGCTGCAAATCCTCACAACACAACCAAACACAGAAACACGCTGCAAATCCTCACACACAACCAAACACAGAAACACTGCAAATCCTCACACACAACCAAACACAGAAACACTGCAAATCCTCAACACAACCAAACACAGAAACACTGCAAATCCTCACAACACAACCAAACACAGAAACACTGCAAATCCTCACAACACAACCAAACACAGAAACACGCTGCAAATCCTCACAACACAACCAAACACAGAAACACGCTGCAAATCCTCACAACACAACCAAACACAGAAACACTGCAAATCCTCACACACAACCAAACACAGAAACACTGCAAATCCTCACAACACAACCAAACACAGAAACACGCTGCAAATCCTCACACACAACCAAACACAGAAACACTGCAAATCCTCACAACACAACCAAACACAGAAACACTGCAAATCCTCACACACAACCAAACACAGAAACACTGCAAATCCTCACAACACAACCAAACACAGAAACACTGCAAATCCTCACAACAAAACCAAACACAGAAACACTGCAAATCCTCACAACACAACCAAACACAGAAACACGCTGCAAATCCTCACGACACAACCAAACACAGAAACACTGCAAATCCTCAACACAACCAAACACAGAAACACGCTGCAAATCCTCACGACACAACCAAACACAGAAACACTGCAAATCCTCACACACAACCAAACACAGAAACACTGCAAATCCTCACACACAACCAAACACAGAAACACGCTGCAAATCCTCACACACAACCAAACACAGAAACATGCAAATCCTCACAACACAACCAAACACAGAAACACTGCAAATCCTCACAACACAACCAAACACAGAAACACGCTGCAAATCCTCACAACACAACCAAATAGCACAGATCACAAAATAAATGTTTCAAGGGGACCACAACAAGTGACAAACCCGTCTGAAACTGCTTATTGTTCGATGTCTATTCGTCAGTGGTGTTGATGTGTGTCGATGACCTGAAAGGTGAGTTGTTTGTTTATTTTATCATTGTTTGTTTATGATTCCTTGGCCTTTTGGATATTATTATCCTAAATAATCTGATGAAATACACAATTAACTGTTAAACGTTATTATGTTAACTTGCAAAGCCAAGGAATCATGATCAGGATGTTAAAATAAATAAAAAAACTCACCTTTCAGATCAACACCACCACTGATCAATAGACACTGAACAAGCAGTCCCGGGGTCGTCACTTGTTGGGGTCCCCATGAAACATTTATTTTGTGGTCTGTGCTGTTTGCAGTGTAAATGAATTGGTTGTGTTGTGAGGATTTGCAGGACGTTTCTGTATTTAGTTGCGTTGTGAGAATTTGCAGCTCGTGTTGTTTAGCTGATGATGATGTTTTCTTAAATTGCTGGTGTTTTTTTATTTGCATATGTTTTCTTCAGTTGCAGTGCGTTGAACTTTCTGGTCCACCGTGATCCGAGGTGTGATTTACATCTTTCAGCTGATCAGAATCATTGTTCAATCACTGGCTTTTGGCAATGACCAAATATTCGTTTAAGAGTCAAGTTCAGACGCAAGGTTGATATTTTAATTGTTACATTCATAAGGTTTGGATTCCATGACTGGTCCCCCGGCATAAGTTATTACTGTGTGAGGCAGAGGTGGGAACAATTCACTGATGAGATTCTAGGATATGTCTTAATTATATTGATGCATGTTTTTTTTAGATGCTGCTGTGAATGGTAGTATTTTAAAATGTACTAAATTGCCTTTTCTGTTTTCTCTTTCTTTACTGTTTTGTAGGTGTGCAGCCGAGGAATCTGCATAGACCCACCAGTGAACTATTCTACATTAGTAATTCTGTTATTCCTGTTTCCTGTTTTTTTACTTGAATTAATTTAAATTAAATGTGATTTACATTCTGAGTTGAAGTCAGAAGCTTTTATCACTTTGAATTTACAAGTGTTTACGGTGGTTTCGGTATTTAAGGAAATTTGGCGAAACAAGCATTCTGTAGTCAGAACTTCTCTGTGTGTCTCTATTGCCAGGTACAGTGATTCTTTAACATTTC
The DNA here is from genome assembly GCF_014805685.1 of Silurus meridionalis. Lineage (NCBI taxonomy): Eukaryota > Metazoa > Chordata > Actinopteri > Siluriformes > Siluridae > Silurus > Silurus meridionalis. The sequence continues at coordinate 2,961,768 of NC_060887.1, read as the reverse complement.
TTTAGTAAACTGCATTGTTAAAATATTTGGTTTTATGCTGATCATGTCATGCTTCTATTATTTGTTTTAAATGTGACATTTGTTTATTGATTATTGCCTGGCAAATAAATGTAAAATTCTAAATTAACTCTGAAACTTCCTGAAATCATTTATATCTAGTTGATTATGTAGCCTGGTGTTACCGCAAATCTATGACCAGGATAGTACAAACTAAAGGCTCATGAACGGATGGAGCATAGAGCACAACGTCTGAGACCTTCTGATTTCTGACTATCACTGATTTAGCAAGTTATAACTATGTGACTAAATACATTATTCTTTATGCATGAGCAAGCATTGAGAGGTCTACTTAAAGAATATTAGTTTACCGTTATATCCTCTGACTAAGATTCGGACTGGCCAATGTGCCTCCTTGAGCAGTTATCGTTAGCCGAGCACAAGGTTCTAAGCGACTCAGATCCATAATGAATGATTAATTGAAAAGATAGGATGCAACCAATGAGGTGATCATCTTAAATTAGAGATATTCAAGTTAAATATTTATTATAAATTGGAGTCAGATTAGAGGTTAAAATTAGATTCATGTAACAAAGTGCAATCCATTTGAGTAATCTTTTACAGCCGCACAAGAGACTAACACGCAGCATACCTTCACCCACACCAGTGGATTCCGTCATTGGGCCATTGGGTGGGGACCTTACATCTTACTTAGATTTTAGTTCTGTTGTTTTGTGTCATTTTGTCTTGTATTATGGAGCACTTCGGTCCTTAAGCAATATTGTTTTGTTTTACTGTGTACTGCACCAACTGTACAGCCTATGATTAAAATGACAATAAAAACAATTTATTTGACTGTAGGAGCTATTTTTAATTTCTTTAGTTGGGACTGGAGGTGACCTAAAAACCCCTCCTGTGGTAAAAAATACAAAAACAAAAAACTAACACCTGATAAAGATCTTCTCCAGGACAAATCTCACATCAGTAGGACAGAATTTTCCCCAAACCTGAGATCTTTATTTTTGGTCTGTTCTACTGATATTGTACTGAGATCATATTTCCAATCGCACTGAGACATTTAAAATGATACCAAACATGTAAAGTTAAAAAATCATACATTCTTAAATTATAATAACTGCAGTATGCAAGTATAGTAGCTTGAATTCCAGGAACTTCTTAATCATCTTTCCATGACCCGGTCATATCCCCAGGAGGGAAAGAGGGGGCTCAAGGATGGGTGAGTGGGCAGCTGAACAGATGTCTTCCTCTCCTCAAATTAAAGAGATCTTCTCCTCAGATTAGAAAGTTTAATGTTTTGTTGCATGGCAGTTCTCAGGGTCTGATCTCATGGAAAGATCTGACCATCCTTACAACTTCCTCTATAATTCCTGAGGAACAGGAAATGGCAGCACTGGAGAGTAAAAATCTGTAAAGCTCTGGGCAGGTTTAGATTCAGCATGTGAGCACATGTCTTACATATAATAAAGTACAAATCTATAATTATTGTAATGTTTAATGAACATGTAATATTTTACATTTTGTTGTGTTTTGTTTCTTTTATTAAAATGTTGGACTTCATTTAAATCATAACTAAAAATAAAAGTTTAGTTAGAATGCAGCCTTATAACATCTACTGTTAAAATAAAACTTTTAACAACCTCAGTTAGTTATAAACACTTTGGCATTCAACACATTACAAAATAATTTAATTCAATAAATTAATTTTAATAACTCAATCCATTCAGTTTTGTTTGTTAATTTAAACTCTGTAGATACAGTAAAACCCCGTTGTACGAACAACCTATTGTACGAGCAAACGGAGATACGAGCAAACTCGTGGTTCCCCGTTTTCGACCACAAGCTCGGGAGAATCGTGACATGTACAGCCAAACCATTGATAATAACGGACAGCGAGTGAGGGTGAATGAGGGTTTATATATGGTTGGGTGATGAGTGCTAACGAGAGTCAGGTGTGTGATTAGTAAGCCGGCGAGCAGCTCTGTGCGGGCAGGGGCACGGGAGAAGAATCAGGGAGCTCCCTGACAGTAACTGTTAAATTGTGTTTACATTACGGTAATTTGCGGTGTATTTGTTTGTTAAAATAGGCTACAATTACTTTTTAAGTGCAGAAATAAGCGATCGAATGAGATCTCGGCACGGATTAAATCACTTTTACATTCATCCTTATGGGGAAAATCAGTTCGAACGTACGAGCAAATGGACCTCGAGCAATTTTCAAGAACGAATTATGCTCGTACAACGGGTTCCACTGTAATAAGGCCCAGAAGAGTCGGTTCACTGGTTTCGATTCAATTGAATCTGAATCAATAGATTCACTGGTAAACGACTCGATTCAACAGTTCTAAAAAATCTGTAACATAAAACATTCTGTCTCCTTAAAAATAATTTTCTCAGCAGTTTCAATCAAGAAAAAGAAACTTTTGTTCCCAAACATCTCAACATTCACTGTTTCTAGTTCAATAACAGAACAAATAGCATTCGTACAGTTCAGAGTCTGATTTGAGGTTTGATCAAGTTTACATTTTATTATAACAATATGTTTGATTGAGTTCTTGCATGTAGATGATACTTTTAATAAATTTAATACTAACTTCATGCAGTTTCTCAACATAAAGACTGGATTTTATAAAAACATTGTTGGACAAAATAAATGTTATTAAATCTGTACTCATCTTTTCTGGATCATTTAGTTTATTACATTAATTTTAATCAGCTTCATTTAACTTCAGTTTCATTTATTTATATCACAAAATTTCAGCTTAAAAATTAAACATGAACCCCCTGTATGTAAAACAGTAAACAGTTTAAGTTTAAGACGGTTTAATATTATCAAGAAAAATATCTATAATTATTAATATTATTATTAATATTATTATTAATATTATTATTAATATTATTATTAATATTATTATTAATATTAATAATAATAATAATAATAATAATAATATTAATAATAATAATAATAATAATAATAATAATAATAATAATAATAATAATAATAACTGCAGTTGGTTGTCAGATTTCAGTCTTACACTGCCCTCTAGTGGCTCTGTCAGGACTTAATTTTTTCTTAAATATATACACGTTATTATTAGTGTTTTGTTGTCTAGTTATATCAAGTGGAGGAGTCTCCCCCGTGTGGATGGAGGAGGAACTGCTACAGTTTAGAGCCTGATTTGAGGTCAGATCAAGTTGAGTTCTAACAGTAAGTTTGATTGAGTTCTAACATGTAAATGGTACATTTAATAAATTTAGTACCACCTTCATGCAGGTTCTCAGCATAAATAGTGAATTTTATAAAAACATTGTTGGACAAAATAAATGTTATTAAATCTGTACTCATCTTTTCTGGATCATTTAGTTTATTACATTAATATTAATCAGCTTTATTTAACTTGAATTTCATTTATTTATATTGCACTTATACACAAAAAACTTCTAGAGCTTCACCACTACATCACTCAAATACTACTGCCGTGTGTAATCTTCTAATAAACCCTAATAGTGACATGGTGTTGTATAAATAATAGTAAATGTGAATATTCCTTTCAGATAAAAGTCATAAAGTGCATTTTAGGTGAATTTATGAACCACATCTGGCTTGAAAAGACCGGTGTCCAAATAATTTTGACCACACAGTGTGTATCAGCTGAAAAGCAGCAGCTTTTCCACTGGGATTCAATCTGAAATATTACTTTTGATCATATAAAATATTTTATATTATATATTTGATTACAGATCATTGGACAAGACACCTGTCAGTCAAGATATACAGGTGAATGACAGGTGTTTCGTCCAATGATTAAAATTAATGTAATAAATAATGTAGAAATAACGAGTACAGATTTAATAACATTGAAACAATTTATTTTGTCAAAAGTTTTATAAAATCCAGTCTTTATGCTGAGAACCTGCATGAAGGTGGTACTAAATGTATTAAATGTACTATTTACATGTTAGAACTCAATCAAACATATTGTTATAATAAAATGTAAACTTGATTAAACCTCAAATCAGACTCTGAACTGTACGAATGCTATTTGTTCTGTTATTGAACTAGAAACAGTGAATGTTGAGATGTTTGGGAACTGATTATTGTCTGTATATATGCAGGTCAGGGTTTTCATGCTGGAACACCGTTCATTACAATGAGACGATGATGTAAGATGACGAGCCAAACCACGGAGACGAAGCTGACTGAGGTGAACCCCTCAAACTAACCCAGGAACAGAGAAGGAACGTTCTGACCACCTGCTGGTTTTGCACAAACAGAACAGAAGTTTCTTTTTCTTGAGTGAGACTGCTGAAAGAAATATTTTTAAGGAGACAGAATGTTTTATGTTACAGATTTTGTTAGAACTGTGGAATCGAGTCATTTTCCAGTGAATCTTTCAATTCAGACTCAATTAAACCGAATCCAGTGAACCGACTCTTCTGGACCTTATTATTTTTAAATGAATTTATTGAACCGAACTCTTTTGAACCGAGTGACTTGAACTGAATCTACAGAGTAGAAATTAATGAAGCAAACAAAACTGAATGGATTGAGTTATTAAACTCACCCATCCTTGAGCCCCCTCTTTCCCTCCTGGGGATATGACCGGGTCATGGAAAGATGATTAAGAAGTTCCTGGAATTCAAGCTACTATACTTGCATACTGCATTTATTATAATTTAGGAATGTATGAATTTTTACTTTACATGTTTGGTTTCATTTTAAACGTCTCAGTGCGATTGAAAATATGATCTCAGTACAATATCAGTAGAACAGACCAAAAATAAAGATCTCAGGTTTGGGGAAAATTCTTTATCAAGTTATTTTTTTTAACCACAGTTGTTTTTTGGTTTTTAGGTCACCTCGTGTCCCAACAAAGGGTTTTAAAGCTTTTATTACTTTGCATTTAAGAGTGTTTATAGTGGTTTGGGTATTGAAGGAGATTTGGTGAAACACTAGGGGGCGTATCTGTAGTGAGTCTCTGTGTGTCTCTATTAGCAGGTATGACGACTCTAACAATTCTTTAGTAAACTGCATTGTGAAACTATTTGTTTTATGCTGATCATGTTGTGTAAACATGTAAAGTTAAAAATCATACATTCTTAAATTATAATAACTGCAGTTGGTTGTCAGATTTCAGTCTTACACTGCCCTCTAGTGGCTCTGTCAGGACTTAATTTTTCTTAAATATATATTATTATTATTAATATTAATGATAATATTAATAATAATAATAATAACTGCAGTTGGTTGTCAGATTTCAGTCTTACACTGCCCTCTAGTGGCTCTGTCAGGACTTTATTTTTCTTAAATATATACACGTTATTATTAGTGTTTTGTTGTCTAGTTATATCAAGTGGAGGAGTCTCCCCGTGTGGGTGGAGGAGGAACTGCTACAGTTTAGAGCCTGATTTGAGGTCAGATCAAGTTGAGTTCTAACATGTAAATGGTACATTTAATAAATAATGTAGAAATAACGAGTACAGATTTAATAACATTGAAACAATTTATTTTGTCAAAAGTTTTATAAAATCCAGTCTTTATGTTGAGAAACTGCATGAAGTTAGTATTAAATTTATTAAATGTACCATTTACATGTTAGAACTCAATCAAACATATTGTTATAATAAAATGTAAACTTGATTAAACCTCAAATCAGACTCTGAACTGTACGAATGCTATTTGTTCTGTTATTGAACTAGAAACAGTGAATGTTGAGATGTTTGGGAACTGATTATTGTCTGTATATATGCAGGTCAGGGGTTTTTTCATGCTGGAACACCGTTCATTACAATGAGACGATGATGTAAGATGACGAGCCAAACCACGGAGACGAAGCTGACTGAGGTGAACCCTCAAACTAACCCAGGAACAGAGAAGGAACGTTCTGACCACCTGCTGGTTTTGCACAAACAGAACAGAAGTTTCTTTTTCTTGAGTGAGACTGCTGAAAGAAATATTTTTAAGGAGACAGAATGTTTTATGTTACAGATTTTGTTAGAACTGTGGAATCGAGTCATTTTCCAGTGAATCTTTCAATTCAGACTCAATTAAACCGAATCCAGTGAACCGACTCTTCTGGACCTTATTATTTTTAAATGAATTTATTGAACCGAACTCTTTTGAACCGAGTGACTTGAACTGAATCTACAGAGTAGAAATTAATGAATCAAACAAAACTGAATGGATTGAGTTATTAAACTCACCCATCCTTGAGCCCCCTCTTTCCCTCCTGGGGATATGACCGGGTCATGGAAAGATGATTAAGAAGTTCCTGGAATTCAAGCTACTATACTTGCATACTGCATTTATTATAATTTAGGAATGTATGAATTTTAACTTTACATGTTTGGTTTCATTTTAAACGTCTCAGTGCGATTGAAAATATGATCTCAGTACAATATCAGTAGAACAGACCAAAAATAAAGATCTCAGGTTTGGGGAAAATTCTTTATCAAGTTATTTTTTTTAACCACAGTTGTTTTTTGGTTTTTAGGTCACCTCGTGTCCCAACAAAGGGTTTTAAAGCTTTTATTACTTTGCATTTAAGAGTGTTTATAGTGGTTTGGGTATTGAAGGAGATTTGGTGAAACACTAGGGGGCGTATCTGTAGTGAGTCTCTGTGTGTCTCTATTAGCAGGTATGACGACTCTAACAATTCTTTAGTAAACTGCATTGTGAAACTATTTGTTTTTATGCTGATCATGTTGTGTAAACATGTAAAAGTGTATAAAAAAAGAGACAGTAAACATCTCCATGAACAAATGGGATTATGTGGTATAAATCATTGTCTATCTATATGTTATGTATATATATATATATATATATATATTTGACTTGTTCATTCAGCTTGCACATTTCTTAAATGCCGTGATCTTATAACCTTCTACTTCTGCACATTTCTTTTTCAATGCCATAGCCACTAACCACTTACATGTACTTCTTAACAATGTCCACACGTCTCTGCACTGCTATACCCTTTATATTTATTCACTGTACATTTACAGTGTATTTATCTGCACGATTTTCACGATTGCTACATTTTTCACTTCTGGTAGATGCCAAACTGCATTTCGTTGCTGTGTATCTGTACTATGCAATGACAATAAAGATCTACCTACCAACCAACCAACCAACCAACCAACCAACCAACCAACCAACCAACCAACCAACCAACCAACCAACCAACCAACCAACCAACCAACCAACCAACCAACCAACCAACCAACCAACCAACCAACCAACCAACCTACCTACCTACCTACCTACCTACCTACCTACCTACCTACCTACCTACCTACCTACCTACCTACCTACCTACCTACCTACCTACCTACCTACCTACCTACCTACCTACCTACCTACCTACCTACCTACCTACCTACCTACCTACCTACCTACCTACCTACCTACCTACCTACCTACCTACCTACCTACCTACCTACCTACCTACCTACCTACCTACCTACCTACCTACCTACCTACCTACCTACCTACCTACCTACCTACCTACCTACCTACCTACCTACCTACCTACCTACCTACCTACCTACCTACCTACCTACCTACCTACCTACCTACCTACCTACCTACCTACCTACCTACCTACCTACCTACCTACCTACCTACCTACCTACCTACCTACCTACCTACCTACCTACCTACCTACCTACCTACCTACCTACCTACCTACCTACCTACCTACCTACCTACCTACCTACCTACCTACCTACCTACCTACCTACCTACCTACCTACCTACCTACCTACCTACCTACCTACCTACCTACCTACCTACCTACCTACCTACCTACCTACCTACCTACCTACCTACCTACCTACCTACCTACCTACCTACCTACCTACCTACCTACCTACCTACCTACCTACCTACCTACCTACCTACCTACCTACCTACCTACCTACCTACCTACCTACCTACCTACCTACCTACCTACCTACCTACCTACCTACCTACCTACCTACCTACCTACCTACCTACCTACCTACCTACCTACCTACCTACCTACCTACCTACCTACCTACCTACCTACCTACCTACCTACCTACCTACCTACCTACCTACCTACCTACCTACCTACCTACCTACCTGACAGAGCCACTAGAGGGCAGTGTAAAACTGAAATCTGACAACCAACTGCAGTTATTATTATTATTATTATTATTATTATTATTATTATTATTATTATTATTAATATTATTATTATTATTATTATTATTATTAATATTAATAATTATAGATATTTTTCTTGATAATATTAAACCGTCTTAAACCTAAACTGTTTACTGTTTCACATACAGGGGGTTCATGTTTAATTTTTAACCTGAATTTTTGTGATTATAAATAAATGAAACTAAAGTTAAATGAAGCTGATTAAAATTAATGTAATAAATAATGTAGAAATAACGAGTACAGATTTAATAACATTGAAACAATTTATTTTGTCAAAAAGTTTTTATAAAATCCAGTCTTTATGTTGAGAAACTGCATGAAGTTAGTATTAAATTTATTAAAAGTATCATCTACATGCAAGAACTCAATCAAACATATTGTTATAATAAAATGTAAACTTGATCAAACCTCAAATCAGACTCTGAACTGTACGAATGCTATTTGTTCTGTTATTGAACTAGAAACAGTGAATGTTGAGATGTTTGGGAACTGATTATTGTCTGTATATATGCAGGTCAGGGGTTTTTTCATGCTGGAACACCGTTCATTACAATGAGACGATGATGTAAGATGACGAGCCAAACCACGGAGACGAAGCTGACTGAGGTGAACCCCTCAAACTAACCCAGGAACAGAGAAGGAACTTTCTGACCACCTGCTGGTTTTGCACAAACAGAACAGAAGTTTCTTTTTCTTGAGTGAGACTGCTGAAAGAAATATTTTTAAGGAGACAGAATGTTTTATGTTACAGATTTTGTTAGAACTGTGGAATCGAGTCATTTTCCAGTGAATCTTTCGATTCAGACTCAATTAAACCGAATCCAGTGAACCGACTCTTCTGGACCTTATTATTTTTAAATGAATTTATTGAACCGAACTCTTTTGAACCGAGTGACTTGAACTGAATCTACAGAGTAGAAATTAATGAATCAAACAAAACTGAATGGATTGAGTTATTAAACTCACCCATCCTTGAGCCCCCTCTTTCCCTCCTGGGGATATGACCGGGTCATGGAAAGATGATTAAGAAGTTCCTGGAATTCAAGCTACTATACTTGCATACTGCATTTATTATAATTTAGGAATGTATGAATTTTAACTTTACATGTTTGGTTTCATTTTAAATGTCTCAGTGCGATTGAAAATATGATCTCAGTACAATATCAGTAGAACAGACCAAAAATAAAGATCTCAGGTTTGGGGAAAATTCTGTCCTACTGATGTGAGATTTGTCCAGGAGATCTTTATCAAGTTTTTTTTTTAACCACAGTTGTTTTTTGGTTTTTAGGTCACCTCGTGTCCCAACAAAGGGTTTTAAAGCTTTTATTACTTTGCATTTAAGAGTGTTTATAGTGGTTTGGGTATTGAAGGAGATTTGTTGAAACACTAGGGGGCGCATTTGTAGTGAGTCTCTGTGTGTCTCTATTAGCAGGTATGACGACTCATTAACAATTCTTTAGTAAACTGCATTGTGAAACTATTTGTTTTTATGCTGATCATGTTGTGTAAACATGTAAAAGTGTATAAAAAAAGAGACAGTAAACATCTCCATGAACAAATGAGATTATGTGGTATAAATCATTGTCTATCTATATGTTATATATATATATATATATATATATATATATATATATATATATATATATATATATATATATATATATATATATATATTTGACTTGTTCATTCAGCTTGCACATTTCTTAAATGCCGCGATCTTATAACCTTCTACTTCTGCACATTCCTTTTTTATAATGCCATAGCCACTAACCACTTACATGTACTTCTTAACAATGTCCACACGTCTCTGCACTGCTATACCCTTTATATTTATTCACTGTACATTTACAGTGTATTTATCTGCACGATTTTCACGATTGCTACATTTTGCACTTCTGGTAGATGCCAAACTGCATTTCGTTGCTGTGTACCTGTACTATGCAATGACAATAAAGATCTACCTACCAACCAACCAACCAACCAACCAACCTACCTACCTACCTACCTACCTACCTACCTACCTACCTACCTACCTATCTACCTACCTACCAAAAATGCGTCAGCATTTTTCTGTCCTCTGATTGGTTGGTCAGAGGGAAACTGTTACAGCCAAGTTCAACTAACAAAACACGTGTGTAGCTCTGTGTTCACATGAATACATCTGAGTTAGACTTTTTAATGCCTATGGAGGAAAAGAAATTGATTTAATTTCGGATATTCTTAAAAATACATTTTAAAGAAAAGCTGGAGATGGTGAGGAGGAGGTGCACATTATGAGTCTGCATCTCTGCTGAGTAGGTTGTATTTTATTTACATTTTATGTTTTGTCATGTTATTAGACAAATATTGATTCTGAACTGCTCTAGATGATGTAGGTGACACCTTTGCGGTTGTAGTGTAGAGGGTTGGCGTTTGAACTGGGTTTCTTGCTTTAATAAAATGGTTTTCACCTCCATATGTGAAATGCCTCTCTCTCTCTCTGTGTAATGCTCTGTTCTATTGCGTTTTGTATTGTATTGATGGTTTCTATAATTGCGACATGACAGTGGTGGTATTAAGAGGTGGATTAAGTCGGGTAAGTCCCCACTGAAGGCCCAGGTACCAAATGCACGTCCCGCCACTGATATAATCAATAATGTATAAAGGGTGTATGTGGTCATCCACAATGCTGGTGGCTTTGTGAGACCAGATGAGGTTCTCCACAGCTGAACACAAAGATTGCTGAGTCAGCACCAGTCCATTATCCACTGCATTTCCTGTCTGAAAGCGTCTTGTCGTTCTTGTTGATGAGACTCATGATGGTCATGTCACTGCTAAACTTGATGATTGGAGCTGTGCATTGCAGCACAGTCATGATTCACAGTGTGAACAGCTGGTGACTGAGGATACAGACCTGGGGGATGCAGTGCTCACTATAATAATCACTACAGTAGTTTCTTAGAGTTTTGTGACTTGGTCTGATGACAAAGGAAGCTGATTTGCGTAATGCATTTGATGACGGCTGGGGGAACGGGCTGTGTGCTGTTTTCCTCCATGATTCCAAAGTCTTCAGAGCTGCTTCAGGGTTGCTGGGTGCCAGATCATGAATGGCATAGATGACTGAGAGCTGCACTTCCATGGCATACCTGCACACAACATCCAATACAAAATTAGGGTCTGCTGAAGCACAAAACTAAACATCAGAGAATAAAGATAAAGATCGATAAAAACATCTTTATTTGATGCTTTAGAAATACCTTTTGAGAAGTTTTGCATTCCAAACTGATTTATGCTTTTTGCCAGATTTTCAAATGACATTAGCATGTTCTCCTTAAGTCCTAGTTGACCAAGTCGCCCTGTTTGAGAAGGACAAAGACCACTAGTGAAAAGCTGAAAAATCCAGAAATAATGTGAGATGATGCTCTGAAACAGGATTTACAGTAAACTTACCAAGTAGCCTGAAAACTGCTGCTACACAGACGTCTCGGAACGGTGTTTGCTCTGTTCTTGCTTGCCTCAGCCAAGTGTTCAGGATCAGCCAAAGATCCTTCCTAGTAAATAAAAAAGAGGAGAAATGGATATGTTGAGGGTCTTTGTGGTGGTTATGGAGCAGCCATTGTGGTTTTATGATCACTTGTGATTTTATGCAACATGAATGGGAACTTTTCAATATTTTAAACGACCACTAGATTATTGACCGTTAATGGAAAAAGTCAGGAATAAGAACTAGGTCACAGGTTAAAGGTGCTTTTTACTTGTCACATGTACCTTACAGCACAGAGAAATTCTTTCTTCACATACCCCAGTGATGATAGAAAGCCGGGGGCAGAGCACTGGGTCAGCCATGAATGGAACTTGGTGATCCTGGGGCTTGAACCCTGACCTTCACCACTGAGCTACCACTTCCTAAATAGAGACCCTTCCATGGTGAAATACTTACAGCTAAAGTTACAGAATTCTCTCTGACTGTCTGAACACTGATCCTGGAAACTTCATTTATAAATGCACAATAAACATTTTCTCACAGAAACATCACCATATCAACAATTACCCAATTTTTCCTGTGAGATCTTATTGTATTAAAATTAGATATAAAATGGCTGTTTAAATATTAACTTTACAATATGTTGAAGATGTTTTGCATTCAGTACCGTATAATATTGGTAATGGTCCAAGTCCAGCCCAGTTGTGCACACAGAAGATCCAGGCTGAAGATGTAGTTCCAGGTAGCAGGGCAGAGATCATAACCATACCAGCTGTTCTCCAGGAACCTCAGACTGCTGTCTTCCAGAAAAGACTTCAGGGTGCTGGTGATAGCATTGTGGATGTTTCCTGGAGGCTCCTGGCAAAAATACATCATTATTTAATACCCACTAAATTTACACTGATACTTGGAAATTAAAGGGAGATTAAGAAGGCAGTAAAATACTTGATAAAGTCCAGTTAAAAAAAAGACAAAACACTGAGAGGAACACTGAGGATCAGCTTCTTACCTCATCCCAGTGCAGATACTTGGTGAGCAAGTGAAATATCTTTCCCTTTGCTTTCAGGTTGCTCACTATGTGAATTGCTCGGCATAAAGAACTTTCATGGGACAAAAAACTTGGCCATGCTGTCACCATGACCATAATCACTTTGGGGCTTCAAGAAAATCTGCAAAGCAACAAAACAATAGAACATAAATACACTGTAAAAAAAAAAAAAGACATTGGATATAAAAGTTGACACACCTTATAAAATTGCATCTTATTAAATTGCAGACAGAAATAACAATATAGATAATATGAATATGCAAACACATCAAAATGATTACAAAGATTCATTAATTTAACTACAACCATGTAGGAAAATGTGTTATGGTCCAACGAGACAAAGGTTAAACGTATTTCCATAAATCTAAAAGCTATGTTTGGTGCAAAGCCAATACAGAGCATCCTCCAAGTAACATCATACCAACATGGTGGTATGGTGCAACACTATGCTTTGGAGCTGCTTTTCTTCAGCTGGGCAGAAGCTTCTGTCCTCTGTGAAGAAGCTGAAAATAAAGAGGAGTTTCACATTTAAACATGACAATGACCAAAAGCACATATCCAAATTAGCAAAGGCATGGCTTCAGAAAAGGATCATCACAGTACTGGAATAGTCCAGCCAAAGCCCAGACCTCAACCCAATCCAAAACCTATGGAATGACCTACAATGAGCCATACACAGGAGATCACCTGCAATTTAAAGAAACATTTTGCAAAGTAGAGTAGATAAAATTCCAAAGTGTAGATGTGGGAAGTTAATGGAGATTATTCACAAAGACTTGATGCCATAATAAAGGCAAATTGTGCTTCCACAAAGTATTATTTATGGGGGATTTTCAGACTCATGCAATCAAGCTGTGATATTATTTAAAAAGTTACCAATTAATAATTATTTCTTTTGTCTCTGGATATTTATATTTAAAAAACCTGCCATTTTATAAGGGTGTGTAAACTTTTTACATCCACTGTACATCACCAACAAAAAGACACAATTTACTTCTCAGTATCAGTGTCCAGATCATTTTTAGTAGATAAATAATGAAATATCAGTATAATCTCACCTTCTTTAAGGAGTCTGTAGACGAGAGCATGTGCTTTGTGAGAGTCCCCTCTCTGTTGACACACGCCTACATAAACCCTACAGAGAGACTGCAGGAGATCATGTCCCATAAACCCTCTCTCCACCTTGATCTTCTCCAAAATCACAGACAGAAACGTCTCTGCTAAGGACTAAATGAGACGAAAGAAAATTTTCAGCATCCGACTGAATAAACATGTATTTAAATCATGTATTTAAAACAAATATTAGGAAGTTAAGACTTGACTGTAGACTGGGTTTAGGAAAACTATTAGATATTGTATAAACCAAAACCTAGAGTCAAAATGTAACATGATAAATCATATCTACTGTTCAATTTAAGAACATCAGGTGAATTATGGATCAACTTTCAAAAATGAGAAACTCAAATCCACAGCTAAAGAATAAAGTGTTTAAATCGCATGCACACTAAATAAAACAAAAGATAAGAACTGACCTCGTTTACACAAAACTCAGAAATGACGTGTTTCTCTTCATCTCTCAGAACAGGAAGTTCACTTGTTCCTGTGAGAAGTGCATGAATCCTGTCTGTAGGTAAAACATCAGAACAGGACTTTTGTAGTGTTTCTAATGCACTGGAGATGAGAGATTGTGTTGTGTGTGTTGTGTTTACAGGATCAGCTGAAGCAGCATCAAGTCGAGGCTTTTGAGCTTTCCTGGGTGGTGACATGTCTGATCCAGTTCTCTTTGCTGTGGGCTTTGGGTCTGTATGAATATAAAAGAAAACATGCACAATAAAATAAACAATAAAACAAAGCTGCATGTTTTATTTTGTATAATAAATTTAACCTACAATCTGATCATTACTGGCATCTGCTAATCGCCTGATCCACGCGTCTTTTATGTTTATGGTATTTGAATCTTAATCTGCATTTACATCCACCTTTTTCCTCATTACATGACAGAAAGACGTCATTAACTAATGAAAGATTAAGGCTGACACTGACAAGACCCACAATACTTACATTTACATTTATATTATTTGTCACACGCCCTTATCCAGAGAGACCTACAATATTTCTTCCTAGATCTTAAAAAATGACTGTTACACATTTAGGTTCATTAAGACGGTGAAGAATTTGCCTTGTCAACACTTTTTCCATTAATGTTCCAATACTTTTGGTGATAATGTACATACTAGGTTTAGCACATGCTAAGATTAAACTGTTTATCCACTAAAATTAGATTACAACATGTCACATTTAAATACGTTTATCAGCTTCCTGCTTGTTTATGTTTTATTAATTATTATTATTTTTAATTGTATTATTAATTATTTGTGTTAATTTATTCCATAGTCAATGCAAATACAGAACACATTAAAATGTATAGAAACTTAGTATTAGAGATTTTACTGTTACCTTTGTTCAACTCGTTCTCCACTTTGTAAAGTTTTTCCTGTTGAGGATCGAAAACAAAAAGCAGATTTAGTTTTATTTAGTCACATTTCTCACTAAAAGTTCAATGATGTCTGCATTTAAAAATGGAAAGAAAGTACCTCCATTAAGCGAAAGCTTTTCTCCATGCTGCTGATTTTGCATTTCAGGCCTCGGATTTCCAGATTTTGTCTGGTGTTCACTTCTGTAAAATAATTTACAAAATGAAATGAAAAGGTGCTCAGATCACATTATCACATTATATGTTTATTTTAATAGAACTGAATCATGCAGTAATAATCAACTTGTACTTTCTTACACACCTTTAAGTGCCAGAAGCTGGTTTTCAACACTGACATTTCTGTGGAAGGGAAAAGAAACATTTAGATAAAACATTATATAATATATTATTATATTACATATTATATAGTATCACTGCAATGATTGGAATAAAGTATAAAGAGCAAAAAACATACTTGTGAGTGTTGCTGAGTAGCATAAGGCTCTTAATGGCCTGAAGCTCCTGCTGGCTTATGCTCGCCTTTTCCATTTCTGTAGGTCTTTCAATATTTTCTTCTAGAGAGTTTGTTGAATCTGAAAAAAAGAAAGAACTGCTTTAATCACAAATCATTCTATAAAGTTTTTTGTTAATTTTTTTATAATGAGTATCTCTGTAGTCTGATCGTTCTTCCTCAGCGTTTCTACAGCGTATTTTCTCTTTTTTATAGATTATCATCAACGAGACTTTATTGCCCTCTGGAGAGAAAAATTAAGATGATTTGTGTACACTATTCCATTACAAAGAGTTTTATGGGGAGGGCGTGGTTTTGGTTGAGGGGCGTGGCGCACGCAGCTCAGCTCCTAAATGATGTTGGGTTTTTGCCGGTTCAGTCTTTATGAATGCTGATGGGACGCGTTTACTCAGTGGAGCCTCCTTCTGCTTACAGCCTTTAAATGCTAGCTAGAGCGTACTTGCCGGAAGTTCTGGGTGAGCACATGACTAACGTGTGACTAGTGGAAACCTGCAAAATTAATTAAACTAAAAACTTGTAAAGTAACTTACCGCTAATGTGTTTCTTCTGAAGTGGATGAAATAGATCGATTTGGTTGCGTGATTGAGAAGTTTGATGCTCGATGTGTTGAGTTTGTTGGCTGCTTCCGAGATCAGACGAGATCGAGCGTTCTCAGAGTGGTATAGCCGTAAGCTCGGTGTTCTGGCTTTTATGCATGTGGTCGAAAGCGGCGCACTGTGACATCACAGAGATACACAGAGAAACACCCCCGTATCTCTTGCACAGTGTGTGCCTTGACCGAGCATGGTCCTTCGAGCTAGATAATCAAACATTCAGTAGTTGGCGGTAATGCACCTTTTCGTTGGTCTGCCAAACCGCCATAAAACACCAGAACAACAACAACAACAACTGAGTATGTACAGATACATGAACAGTAACTATAACACTGAGGATGTACAGTTAAATGAACAGTAACTATAACACTGAGGATGTACAGTTAAATGAACAGTAACTATAACACTGAGGATGTACAGTTAAATGAACATTAAATATAACACTGAGGATGTACAGTTACATAACCTACCATTAATGGTTTGTCTACAGTTAAATATGTTTCAGTGTGGGTATTTAACTAAATAAACAGCAGAAACTGCATATAAAACATGAAGAGGACTAAAAATTTATTTTGTCTTTGCCTTTTCTCAATTATTTGCTTTGAGAATGTTGAAAGAGAAGTACAGAGAAGGTCAGAAGGAGTTGCATTGTGTTTAAATCTAGAGAAGGCATACAGCAGGGTTTAGAGAGAAGGGAATGAAAGTCAGTAGGAGTAAGACAGAGTACATGTGTGTAAATGAGAGGGAGGGCAGTGGAGGGTGCAGTTGCAGGAAAAGAGGTGGAGAAGGTGGAGGAGTTCAGGTACCTGGGGTCAACAATGCAAAGTAATGGAGAGTGTGTTAGAGAAGTGAGGAAAAGACTGCAGGCAGGGTGGAGTGGGTGGAGAAGAGTGATAGCAGGAGTGATTTGTGATAGAAGAGTATCTGTGAGAGTGAAAGGGAAAGTTTATAGGACTGTGGTGAGACCTGAGATGTTGTAAGGTTTAGAGACAGTGGCATTGAGTAAAAGACAGGAAGTGGAGCTGAAGGTAGCTGAGCTGAAGATGTTGAGGTTTTCGTTGGGAGTGACGACGATGGACCGGATTTTACTGTGAATCACTGTAAGATACAGAAGAAGACTGAGGAGCTTGAGAAAGATCATTCTGAGAAACCAAGAGCAATTGGAGAATTGCTCAGCTGAGAGCACTTTGGGTTCTGACTATGAGAAACAGCAGAAACAGAAAGCTGAACCTCTACAAGCCACAAAGAGGCGCAGAAAATCTGTGACGAAACAAAGATTCTTAGGTGAGGGAAGAGAAATGAGGATGGAAACCTGAGAGTGACTGAAGGAAGCTGTACAGCTGTTCAGCAATATGACTTCAGCACTAGAGAAAGAAAACCAGAGAAAGAAAAAGAGGAGATCAAGCTGGACATGTCCTACATATAATAAAGTACAAAAATATCAGTGATTATTGTAACTGAATATTTTTTCTTCCTTCAAAATAAATAAATATCTTAAATATAGTGTGTGTTTTGTTTCTATTATTAAATTATTATTGTACATCATTTAAATTTAACTAAGAATTAAAATCCACATGATAAAATGTTGGGAAAACGGGACAAAAGTAAATAATAATAAAATAAAGGTTTTGTTTAAACCCAATTTTACATGAACAGAAGTTAAAGTAATAAAATAAACAGTTATTGAACAGTATTCACAGCATCAGTTTAAATATTAAATCACAATAACACAGAGATTAAATCAGTTTACAATACATGAGTTCTTCATGGGTTCATCTGATGCACACAATACTATAAAGTTTAGTTCCAATGCAGCCTCATAACATCATAGTTCAAGTATAACTTTTGACAACTGCAGTTATTAAAACATCAGAAAGAACTATTTAATAGATTCATTTTAATAATTCAGTCCATTCAGTTTGGTCAATTCAGTTAGAAAAGATTTGATTCGATGATTTCGACTCCTTAGATTCAGTTCAAGTGACTCGGTTCAAGAGTTCAGTTCGGTCACTTCTATTCAAAACAATGACGTCGACTGAGACTGAATCCATAGATTGTTCAAGAAATTTCCTTTTAGCAGTCTCTCAAAAAGAAACCAGCAGGTGGTCAGAATGTTCCTACTCTGATAGAGAGAAAGAGAGAAAAAGAAAGTGAGTGACATGATGATGTCACAGGCAGAGGGCGGGGCATCTAGGTGTGATGTCACAGTGTGACACATCTATATAAATTAGAGCGTGCTTTTGTTTCTCATTTGTAAATTTACCAATTGTAAGTAAAGAGACACTTAAATTGACAACCACCAAACAAACAAACAGCAGCAAGAAGCAGCAGCGATTAGCAGCAACTAAAAAAAATACAACTTCTCTTCTATTGAACATTTCTTCATACAGGTACCTGGTAAGTCGTCTAAATAATTATGGCAGAATATTGTAGATTATTTAGTAGAAGACTCGAAAAGTGAAAAGTCATCATTTAGCGACATTAGCATGGGTAACTAGCCGGCTAGCTAAGCTTAGCTTTTATAGTTTAGCTTTTTATATTAATCCAACAAATTTACCTAATAATTAATATAGAATCTATTAGATACAATGAAGTAGCTTAATTTAACCTATTTATCCCATATTTTAATCAAACTCATGTAACCTGTTTACTCCAAGTATAATGAACATAATATACTAATAAATAGAGTAGAATAGGGTCAGACTGGGACTACAATTTTAATAATCCTTGCAGCCGTGGCATGTTTTATCTGTTGTGGAATTCCTTGTCATTGTTTAGACAATACGTACAGCTCCCAGTGTATAAAATTACAGGTGAAGAGTCTTCTACAGAAAACATCTCCACAGATATGGATCAAAACATCTATGTGGATTTGGATGGAGGGATTATGGCCCTAGTCAATAAGAAAAAATGACTGTAACAAACGTTTCCTTATAACTAAAATCACTAAACTCTTTCTACGCTTTAATTCTGATTCTTTGATTATATCGTATATAAATCATGTTGTTGTTGTGTGTATTTTATGCTGTGTGCAGGAACATGGCAGCTGGTGAACATAGGAGGCTTCTGAAAGTTATCCGTCTGCATCAACGCACGTGTGCGTACATCAAAGCATGTGCTGAGGGGTATCGCTTCGATTTTGACACCTTTAGAGGTCCCTGCGATGCTTGTTATGCCCTTGTGTCCATTTTTCTAAAGAATTGCTTGTGGTGCCTGCAGCAGCCCACCTGTCCTTTAGGTGAATGGTGCCGTAATGGACCCCGTAAATGGTACAGGTTTCCTCCAGAAAAGGACGAATTCGTTTGGGAAACTGACGAGGACCCGTTCAGACCGGTGATGGACATTCTGCACCATGCTGACATGTTCTCCCCAGATGGAATGTGGCTAGATTCCATCCAGAACTCTGTCTATGATCTTCCTGCAGGACTTCAGCTGATCACCCGTATCTATCATGTGCGTAGGGCTATTACCCTTGCCCAATCGTTTGGAGTTACTGCCAGCTCAGTGGGTGCTCCGAGCACTCACAGTTTTCTGTTCACGGACTTCGTCATGCAAAGCACCTTTGTAACGTACTACACCATCACCTTCTGTGGCTATGTTCTATGGACAACTGAACCAGCGAAACATCGTGATTGGAATTGTCGTCCTATCCTTTGTCACAAATTCCACACAATCGGAACAGACTCAATGGTATTCTCATCGAGTCTTCCCGGTGTTGATTTGAGGATTCACAATGCGGTGTGGTCTTCACTGAAGTCTCACAGTTCTATATCTGCTCTTTTGCCGGACTGGATCAGACGACTATCACCAATTCCAGTAAAAAAAAGGCAAGTGAGTCTGGACATCAAGGACAGGAACTGAAAGCTAAACCTCTCCATGTTCAATAATAATTAATAAAATCAATAAAAACCTAAAATAATAAAAAAAACCCACTAATTTAGAAAATCCTGATTCTAAATCAGTGTTTCTCAACTGGAGGATGCTTTTAAGATAAATAATTAAAATCCACATGATAAACTTTTGGAAAAATGTGACAAAAGTAAAATTGCACAATTATTAAAAGATGAAGTTAAACCATGATTTTTGTCTTCCTTACAAACTCGTATGACCTCCTCATGGATTCTTGCATCTTAGGGAGGTCAGGAGGGAGAGGGAAACTGGTCCTCAGTGCCACATTGTGCAAAACACCACACACCCTGATAATCTTACACACATTTTCCAGGTGGTATAGAAATCTGCCACCTGATACATCCAGAGCTCCACATCTGCATTTAACACTAGAATTTCTGACTTTTTATTTTCTGGTGCACGTCCTGAGGTGTTATTCAACCCTGCTGAGATTTTGGACAAAGCAGACTCTGATGGAGGAGAGATTTCATTTGTCCAGCAGGCCACTGATACCTCCTCACAAGAACCCAACATGCCTCCACGGAAGATGCACCGTGGTACTGGGAAGCCCTGTCTGAGCCAGACGGCAAAAGACGGCACTGTGTGGGTAGAGGAAGGACATTGGAATGCCCAGTGCAGTAGCAAATCACTCGTGCTTCACTGCACAAGCTGGACCCACAGAGTCTGCTAAGGTTTGTCAATGCCATAGTACATATGATATTTATATAAACTCATTTAGAGTGAGGTTCAAGTAAATTTACCATTCTCTATTTGTTTATCTTTCGACAGCGTTTATCTTAACTTACAAGCGTGCTCCAAAGCTTCCTTTGCCTGTTAGACGTGGGAATGCTGCAGACCATCAGGGACTGCACAGTCCATCAAGCCCACAGAACAGAGCCGGACTGGAATTTGGCAATTCATGAACTGATGGCATTAATTTCAATTCTGTTTGTAACAGCAATCATGTGTCCCGTTGGTGCCATTGTGGATTGCTGGTCAGAAAGCTTTCTGGTGCCAGTAATCAAAGAGACAATGCCCCGAGATAGATTCATTTTAATTATGCAACACCTTCGATTTGATGACAAGGACACATGGGCAGAACGGGTTAACAGACAAATTTGCTGCGATCTCCGACATCTGAACACGCTTCAACAAGAACTGTGCTGAGAGTTTCACTCCAGGAGAACACATGACCATAGATGAACAGCTGTTCCCTACCAAGGTTCGTTGTCCATTCACACAGTATATCGCAACCAAGCCAGACAAATTTGGGATCAAGTTCTGGATGGCCACGGATTTGGAGACCAAATATGTCTGCAATGCATCTCCTTATTTGGGAAAGGACCCCAGTCGTCAGAAGGGAGAGAGGCTGGCAGAGAACGTGGTCATGAATCTGATTGAGCCATTTTTGGATGATGGGAGAAATGTCACGACGGAAAATTTCTTTACTTCACTGTCACTGTCGCACAGACTGCTGCAGCGCAAAACAATGCTACTGGGCACGGTGAATAAAGTCCGATCGTGAACTTCCTCAACTTGCAAAAGACACTGCACGGCGAGAGGTATTCTCCACTTCAGTGCTTAGAAGTGGCAGTGTCTGCTTGACAATTTATTCACCTGAAAAAAACAAGACTGTGTGTGTTCTAAGTTCCATGCACCAAGATGTCACGTTGCGATCGGTGACAGCAGAAAGAGAGAACCCAACACGATAACAGACTATAACCACATGAACGTAAGTGAATGTGTGTATAATTTTACACCAGTGCTACAATGTTTTCTGATGTGTACTATACAGGCCTATAGAAAAAAAGCACATATACTCGTGACTGTCTTTCTGCAAATGTGCCAGGCCTCACAGGTAATTGGTGTGTTTGCACAACAAAAGCAGGAGAACAGGCCTGTGAAAATCTCGGCAGGGGTGCTACTAGGTGTGAGGTCCCGGGAATTTACGCAAATTTTCTAGTGTTAAACCAAAACCTGGAGTAAACATTTTTACACGACAAACCATATCTACTGTTCATTTTAAGAACATCAGGGCACTGACTTAACTTTTACAAATGAGAAAACTCAAATCCACAGCTAAACAATAAAGTTGTTTGAATTTTGTGCACACTAAATAAAACAGAAGATAAAAACTGACCTTGTTTATACAAAACACAGATGTGATTTTTCCTCATCTGTCAGACCAGGAAGTTTACAACTCCCTTTAAGTAGTGCAGAAACCCAGTTAGTAGATAATAAATCATAACTGGCATCATGAAGAGTTTCCAATGCACAAGCGATGAGGGATTGTGTTTTGTTGTGTTTGTGCTGTGCAGCATCGATTCCAGGTCTTTTAGCAGTCGTGGGTTGTGACGTGTCTGATGCAGTTCTTCATGGGTCCTGCATATAAAATAAATAAATAAATAAAAGAACAAAGCTGCATGTTTTATCTCTGCATAATGAATACAGTCTACAATCTGATCATTTCTGTACACGTTAAAGGTGTGTTGTGTAAAATAATTTACTAAATGAAATGAAAGCTGCTCAGATCACACTAATGATATTATATGTTTATTTGATAAAACCGTATCATGCAGTAATAATGTGCTTGTATCGTCTTACACACTGAAGACATAAACATCAACACTATAGATACCTTTAAGTGCCAGAAGCTGCTTTTCAACACTTTCATTCCTGTGGAAAAGAAAAATTCTTTATGGTTATGAATAACAATATTTTTATGGTAATATAGAGAATCCATCATGCAATACTCTGTGTACCGTGTTTCTGTATAAAATATGTACTTGAATAAAGTACTGGGTTAAAAGTCTCATGTATCATGTATGTATATTTAACATTTTATGAAGATATCATTAAAATGTAGATTTCTACAAACATTTATCTGACAATATTTCTGGTCCTTTTCTCCCTCACAGATGTAAAATAGACTCAGATTTTCCATCCACATGCAGATCACCAGGTCGCTGTCGTCATTCCACACAAGAATATTTTCCTCGTCTGTGCTTCATGCAATCTTTAATAAAACAAGTTTTTTTTTACTGTCCACTTTTTCTTTTCTTTTTATTTCTTGTAAACAAAGCTCAGTTATCACGAGCTGGAAAGAGCAGCATTCCACTTCCTGCCAGGTGCGTCACAATGCACATCACGCGCTCTTTCACCACTAAGAGCTTCTAAAGATGAATAAAACTAAGAACTCGCCCACACGGGGAATAAAAACCTCCCATGTATCGTTAAAATCCTGCACTCATTGGCTACACTTTCTATGGAACATGTTGTTTCCACACTGCTACTGGCTGAAAATAAAAGATTGGGACTGAAAGGTGGTGCAAAGCAAAACTTCTCCACAAACACCTGCAGAGTTCAGTTGTATCACTAATAAGATTCTACCTGTCTTTGTCTTTTTTTAGTGGTTACTCTCATTTGTTTTTTTAACACTATATTCTACCAGCCATTTTTATTTTTTACCACCAAGATGTCGTTCTTTATGCGAAAGTTACTCTAAAACAGATACAAACAAAAGACCAAAAATGTTTTACAGTATGTTGTTCAGTGGAACCTTATCTTTCCAAATAAACAGGAATTTACAGCAATTATGCGTTTGGATGCGTTTGTGACTCGTTATTACAATTATAGTGTAAGTACTGTTTTTTTATGCATGTTGTTTGTGTGTGCTGTTTACACAAATTTAGGAAATACATTCATTATAAGTGTTCCATTGAAAAACAGTGATCTAAAATCGATGCTTGAGGCTTAGACCTTTAGAATGATATATAATTTATCATGATAACTTATACCCCTTTTCATTTAATCTATTGTTAATTTACACCAGCAAACAGTGGTCACTTCAGGTGGCTGCTTTTGAACTGTAGGCTCCGCCTCCTCTGGTCAGGCTCCTGCACTTGATTGGTCCTTTTTTCCCTCAGGCCTCCATTACAATTACCAGGTGACTCCCCCTACATACAGTAGAGAGCTGAAGACAGAGCCAACACAAGGAGGGGGGAGTAGAAGAAAACAGCACAGACACGTAACAGCGGCGTCCTGGTGTGTGTTAAAAATAAAGTAACTCCATTACCGTTACCATATGATGCGTTACCTGTTACTTTTTTAAATTAATACATTTCGGTGTAGTGTAGACTACAGTCTGACCTGTTTACAGCAGCGACGCATTGTAGGATTGGTGGATGAACCACTGTAAACACGAAGAAGACTCTGTTTATTCAGGTCTGTGCGGCAGTAATAGTGAGTCGAGGCGAGAGCAAGACGAGTTTCTCAAAGTGGAAATATGCTCATTATTTCACTTTAGTTGAGTATAAAGACAAAAACTTTTTAGTCTAATGTAAGCTGTGTATTTCTGGTTTGAAGCTCGTATCTACTGCGATAACAACACCTCCAGAAACTCCATGCCTGAGGAGCTAGAAGCTAGATTTCTATGAGAAACAGCAGAAACAGAAAGCTGAACCTCTACAAGCCCAAAGAGTCGCAGAAAATCTCTGAGGAAACAAAGATTCTTAGGTGAGGGAAGAGAAATGAGGATGGAAACCCGAGAGTGACTGGAGGAAGCTGTACAGCTGTTCAGCAATATGACTTCAGCACTAGAGAAAGAAAACCAGAGAAAGAAAAAGAGGAGATCAAGCTGGACATGTCCTACATATAATAAAGTACAAACATATCAGTGATTATTGTAACTCAATATTTTTTATTTCTTCAAAATAAATAAATATCTTAAATATAGTGTGTGTTTTGTTTATATTATAAAATTATTATTGTACATCATTTAAATTTAAATAAGAATTAAAATCCACATGATAAAATGTTGGGAAAACGGGACAAAAGTAAATGATAATAAAATAAAGGTTCTGTTTAAACCCAATTTTACATGAACAGAAGTTAAAGTAATAAAATAAACAGTTATTGAACAGTATTCACAGCATCAGTTTAAATATTAAATCACAATAACACAGAGATTAAATCAGTTTACAATACATGAGTTCTTCATGGGTTCATCTGATCACACAATACTATAAAGTTTAGTTCCAATGCAGCCTCATAACATCATAGTTCAAGTATAACTTTTGACAACTGCAGTTAGTAGAAAAACATCAGAAAGAACTATTTAATAGATTAATTTTAATAATTCAGTCCATTCAGTTTGGTCAATTCAGTTAGAAAAGATTTGATTCGATGATTTCGACTCTTTAGATTCAGTTCAAGTGACTCGGTTCAAGAGTTCAGTTCGGTCACTTCTATTCAAAACAATGAGGTCGACCGAGACTGAATCCATAGATAGTTCAAGAAATTTCCTTTCAGCAGTCTCTCAAAAAGAAACCAGCAGGTGGTCAGAATGTTCCTACTCTGTTCCTGGGTTAGTTTCAGGGGTTCACCTCAGTCAGCTTCATCTGGTCATTTATGATTCTACAACATTCATATAGTCACTCGGGTCAACTTCTGGATTGTGTGTAATCTTCCCTCTGTAATCTGTACATGCGCAGAGTGTGTGTGAGTGTGTGTGTGTGTGTGTGTGTGAGAGAGAGAGAGAGAGAGAGAGAGAGAGAGAGAGAGAGAAAGTGAGTGACATAATGATGTCACCGGCAGAGGGCGGGGCATCTAGGTGTGATGTCACAGTGTGACACATCTATATAAATCAGAGTGTGCTTTTGTTTCTCATTTGTGAGACACTAAAATTGACAACCACCAAACAAACAAACAGCAGCAAGAAGCAGCAGCGATTAGCTGCAACTAAAAAACATTAAAAATCCTCTTCTATTGAACATTTCTTCATACAGGTACCTGGTAAGTCGTCTAAATAATTATGGTAGAATATTGTAGATTATTTAGTAGAAGACTCGAAAAGTACAAAGTAAATATTAAGCGACATTAGCATGGGTAACTAGCCGGCTAGCTAAGCTTAGCTTTTAGAGTTTAGCTTTTTATATTAATCCAACAAATTGAACCAGTAATTAGTATAGAATCTATTAGATACAATGAAGAATCTTAATTTAATCTATTTATCCCATATTTTAATCAAACTCATGTAACCTGTTTACTCCAAGTATAATGAACATAATATACTAATAAATAGAGTAGAATAGGGTCAGACTGGGACTACAATTTTAATAATCCTTGCAGCCGTGGCATGTTTTATCTGTTGTGGAATTCCTTGTCATTGTTTAGACAATACGTACAGCTCCCAGTGTATAAAATTACAGGTGAAGAGTCTTCTACAGAAAACATCTCCACAGATATGGATCAAAACATCTATGTGGATTTGGATGGAGGGATTATGGCCCTAGTCAATGAGAAAAAAATGACTGTAACAAACGTTTTCTTATAACTAAAAGCACTAAACTCTTTCTATGCTTTTATTCTGATTATTTGATTATATCGTATAAAAATCATGTTGTTGTTGTGTGTATTTTATGCTGTGTGCAGGAACATGGCAGCTGGTGAACAAAGGTGGCTTCTGCAAGGTATGCGTCTGCATCAAGGCACGTGTGCGTACATCAAAGCATGTGCTGAGGGGTATCGCTTCGACTTTGACACCTTTAGAGCTACCTGCTATGCTTGTTATTTACTTGTTCTTCAAAAGCATTGCCTGTGGTGCCTGGAGCAGCCCACCTGTCCTTTAGGTGAATGGTGCCGTAATGGACCCCGTAAATGGTTCAGGTTTCCTCCAGAAAAAAACGAATTCGTTTGGGAAACTGATGTGGACCCGTTCAGACCGGTGATGGACATTCTGCACCACGCTGACATGTTCTCCCCAGAGGGAATGTGGCTAGATTCCATCCAGAACTCTGTCTATGATCTTCCTGCAGGACTTCAGCTGATCACCCGTATCTATCATGTGCGTAGGGCTATTACCCTTGCCCAATCTTTCGGAGTTCCTTCACGCTCGCTGGTTGCTCCGAGCACTCACAGTTTTCTCTTTACGGAATTTGTCATGCAAAGCACCTTTGTAACGTACTACACCATCACCTTCTGTGGCTATGTTCTATGGACAACTGAACCAGCAAAACATCGTGATTGGAATTCTCGTCCTATCCTTTGTCGCACATTTCACACAATCAGGAAGACTCAATGGTATTCTCATCGAGTCTTCACGGTGTTAATTTGAGGTTTCATGGTGCGGTGTGGTCTGCACTGAAGTCTCACAGTTCTATATCTGCTCCCCTGCCGCACTGGATCAGACGACTATCACCCATTCCAGTAAAAAAAAGTGAAAAGAGAAAAAAAAAGGCAAGTGAGTCTGGACATCAAGGACAGGAACTGAAAGCTAAACCTCTCCATGTCCAATAATAATTAATAAAATCAATAAAAATCTAAAATATTAAATCACTTGTATATTGAAGTGTTCGACATCATTTAAATCCTGATTCTAAATCAGTGTTTCTCAACTGGAGGATGCTTTTAAGCTAAAAAATTAAAATCCACATGATAAAC
The DNA here is from genome assembly GCF_014805685.1 of Silurus meridionalis. Lineage (NCBI taxonomy): Eukaryota > Metazoa > Chordata > Actinopteri > Siluriformes > Siluridae > Silurus > Silurus meridionalis. Next base: position 2,934,125 of record NC_060887.1, on the reverse strand, counting down.
TTTTGTGACAAAAAATGTGACAAAAGTAAAATTGCACAATTATTAAAAGATGAAGTTAAACCATGATTTTTGTTTTCCTTTCAAAAGCTGTATGACCTCCTCATGGATTCTTGAATCTTGTTGATATCGCTCTTGTGGGGCAGGGGGCTGTGGCTCGGGGTCATAATGCTGAGGGGAGGGAGGTTCAGCAAGTCCACATCTGAATGACTGAAGAAAACTAAATGAAGACTTTGGAGTGGCCTAGTCAAAGTCCTGACCTGAATCCTATTAAGATGCTGTGACATGACCTTAAGAAGGCGGTTCGTGCTCGAAATTCCTCCAATGTGGCTGAATTACAACAATTCTGTATATATGAGTGGAGCAAAATTCCTCCACAGCGCTGTAACAGACTCATTACAAGTTATCACAAAC
>NC_060887.1:2902518-2933614 GCF_014805685.1 Silurus meridionalis | reverse complement strand
GTAAAAATACAAAAACAAAAAACTAACACCTGATAAAGATCTTCTCCAGGACAAATCTCACATCAGTAGGACAGAATTTTCCTCAAACCTGAGATCTTTATTTTTGGTCTGTTCTACTGATATTGTACTGAGATCACATTTCCAATCGCACTGAGACATTTAAAATGATACCAAACATGTAAAGTTAAAAAATCATACATTCTTAAATTATAATAACTGCAGTATGCAAGTATAGTAGCTTGAATTCCAGGAACTTCTTAATCATCTTTCCATGACCCGGTCATATCCCCAGGAGGGAAAGAGGGGCTCAAGGATGGGTGAGTGGGCAGCTGAACAGATGTCTTCCTCTCCTCAAATTAAAGAGATCTTCTCCTCAGATTAGAAAGTTTAATGTTTTGTTGCATTGCAGTTCTCAGGGTCTGATCTCATGGAAAGATCTGACCATCCTTACAACTTCCTCTATAATTCCTGAGGAACAGGAAATGGCAGCACTAGAGAGTAAAAATCTGTGAAGCTCTGGGCAGGTTTAGATTCAGCATGTGAGCACATGTCTTACATATAATAAAGTAAAAATCTATAATTATTGTAATGTTTAATAAAAATTTAATATTTAAAATTTTGATGTTTTTTGTGTTTATTTTATTAAAGTTTTGGACTTCATTTAAATCATAACTAAAAATAAAATTTTCCCTGTTTCACGAGCAAATTTCGAAGGCACGAGCAAACCCACGCTGCCGGTTCCCCGTTTTCGGCGGAGGGTCGCATCAGTCTCTTAGTTAATGACGTATCACTCGGTCGCTCTCGTTGTTCAGTGCAGCAAAAACTTAACTTTTTTTAGTTGTATATTTTTATTTCACTAGAAATCTTGAAAAATGTCTCCCAAGTAAATCAGTGATTGTGCTGTAAAAACGAAAGTAAAAAGAAATACCATGGAAACCGAGGAGGTTACGAGCGTGATGTGCGTCTCACACTCGCAATCTGCCACTATCACATGAGTAAGTGTTATGCGAGAAACAGAGGCGGAAGCCGAAGTTAAACCAAACTAAGTTTATTTTGCAAAAACGCATACTCGCAGTAACTGGGAAGTAATCCAGTGGTGCGCGGTGGGAGCGCGGTCCACTAGTCCAGAACTGGATGAGAAGCAGTCTGTGGAGCGCGTAGGAGAAGCGCGCCGCTGACCGAGAGTCGCTAAACGAGAGTCAGGTGTGTGATTAGTAAGCCGGCAAGCAGCTCTGTGCGGGGGGGCACGGGAGAAGAATCAGGAGCTCCCTGACAGTAACTGTTAAATTGTGTTTACATTACGGTAATTTGCGGTGTATTTGTTTGTTAAAATAGGCTACAATTACTTTTTACGTGCAGAAATAAGCAATCGAATAAGATCTCGGAACGGATTAAATCACTTTTACATTCATCCTTATGGGGAAAATCAGTTCGAACGTACGAGCAAATGGACCTACGAGCAATTTTCAAGAACGAATTATGCTCGTACAACGGGGTTCCACTGTAATAAGGCCCAGAAGAGTCGGTTCACTGGTTTCGATTCAATTGAGTCTGAATCAATAGATTCACTGGTAAACGACTCGATTCAACAGTTCTAAAAAATCTGTAACATAAAACATTCTGTCTCCTTAAAAATAATTTTCTCAGCAGTTTCAATCAAGAAAAAGAAACTTTTGTTTCCAAACATCTCAACATTCACTGTTTCTAGTTCAATAACAGAACAAATAGCATTCGTACAGTTCAGAGTCTGATTTGAGGTTTGATCAAGTTTACATTTTATTATAACAATATGTTTGATTGAGTTCTTGCATGTAGATGATACTTTTAATAAATTTAATAATAACTTCATGCAGTTTCTCACCATAAAGACTGGATGTTATAAAAAGTTTTTGACAAAATAAATTGTTTCAATGTTTTTAAATCTGTACTCGTTATTTCTACATTATTTATTACATTAATTTTAATCAGCTTCATTTAACTTCAGTTTAATTTATTTATAATCACAAAAATTCAGGTTAAAAATGAAACATGAACCCCCTGTATGTAAAACAGTAAACAGTTTAAGTTTAAGACGGTTTAATATTATCAAGAAAAATATCTATAATTATTAATATTAATGATAATATTAATAATAATAATAATAATAATAATAATAATAATAATAATAATAATAATAACTGCAGTTGGTTGTCAGATTTCAGTCTTACACTGCCCTCTAGTGGCTCTGTCAGGACTTAATTTTTTCTTAAATATATACACATTATTATTAGTGTTTTGTTGTCTAGTTATATCAAGTGGAGGAGTCTCCCCCGTGTGGGTGGAGGAGGAACTGCTACAGTTTAGAGCCTGATTTGAGGTCAGATCAAGTTGAGTTCTAACAGTAAGTTTGATTGAGTTCTAACATGTAAATGGTACATTTAATACATTTAGTACCACCTTCATGCAGGTTCTCAGCATAAATAGTGAATTTTATAAAAACATTGTTGGACAAAATAAATGTTATTAAATCTGTACTCATCTTTTCTGGATAATTTAGTTTATTACATTAATATTATTTAGCTTTATTTAACTTGAATTTCATTTATTTATATTGCACTTATACACAAAAAACTTCTAGAGCTTCACCACTACATCACTCAAATACTACTGCCGTGTGTAATCTTCTAATAAACTCTAATAGTGACATGGTGATGTATAAATAATAGTAAATGTGAATATTCCTTTCAGATAAAAGTCATAAAATGCATTTTAGGTGAATTTATGAACCACATCTGGCTTGAAAAGACCGGTGTCCAAATAATTTTGACCACACAGTGTGTATCAGCTGAAAAGCAGCAGCTTCGGATCAGTCGCTTTTCCACTGGGATTCAATCTGAAATATTACTTTTGATCATATTAAATATTTTATATTATATAATTGATTACAGATCATTGGACAAGACACCTGTCAGTCAAGATATACAGGTGAATGACAGGTGTCTCGTCCAATGATTGGTAAATTTACATTCACAAACAATGCCTACCTTTTCCGGTTTGTCTGACTTGTCATTTTGTTTTCAGATTTTTTTTTGTGTATAAGTGCAATATTAATAAATGAAATTCAAGTTAAATAAAGGTAATTATTATTAATTTAATAAACTAAATGATCCAGAAAAGACGAGTACAGATTTCATAACATTTATTTTGTCCAAACATGTTTTTATAAAATTCACTATTTATGCTGAGAACCTGCATGAAGGTGGTACTAAATTTATTAAATGTACCATTTACATGTTAGAACTCAATCAAACTTACTGTAAGAACTCAACTTGATCTGACCTCAAATCAGGCTCTAAAGTGTAGCAGTTCCTCCTCTATCCACATGGGGGAGACTCCTCAACTTGATATAACTAGACAACGAAGAACGATTAATAATATTTCTACAAATATTTAAGTAAAAAGAAAGTCCTGACAGAGCCACTAGAGGGCAGTGTAAGACTGAAATCTGACAACCAACTGCAGTTATTATTATTATTATTATTATTATTATTATTATTATTATTATTATTATTATTATTTTCATTATTTTCATTAATATTAACAATTATATTATAGATATTTTTCTTGATAATATTAAACCTTCTTAAACTTAAACTGTTTACTGTTTTACATACAGGGGGTTAATGTTTAATTTTTAAGATGAATTTTTGTGATATAAATAAATGAAACAGAAGTTAAATGAAGCTGATTAAAATTAATGTAATAAATAATGTAGAAATAACAAGTACAGAATTAATAACATTGAAACAATTTATTTTGTCAAAAAGTTTTTATAAAATCCAGTCTTTATGCTGAGAACCTGCATGAAGGTGGTACTAAATGTATTAAATGTACTATTTACATGTTAGAACTCAATCAAACTTACTGAAAAACTCAACTTGATCTGACCTCAAGTCAGGCTCTAAACTGTAGCAGTTCCTCCTCCATCCACACGGGGGAGACTCCTCAACTTGATATAACTAGACAACAAGAACGATGAATAATATTTGTGCATATTTAAGTAAAAAAAAAAGAAAAAGAAAGTCCTGACAGAGCCACTAGAGGGCAGTGTAAAACTGAAATCTGACAACCAACTGCAGTTATTATTATTATTATTATTATTATTATTATTATTATTATTATTATTATTATTATTATTATTAATATTAATAATTATAGATATTTTTCTTGATAATATTAAACCGTCTTAAACTTAAACTGTTTACTGTTTTACATACAGGGGGTTCATGTTTAATTTTTAACCTGAATTTTTGTGATTATAAATAAATGAAACTAAAGTTAAATGAAGCTGATTTAAATTAATGTAATAAATAATGTAGAAATAACGAGTACAGATTTAATAACATTGAAACAATTTATTTTGTCAAAAAGTTTTTATAAAATCCAGTCTTTATGGTGAGAACCTTCATGAAGTTAGTATTAAATTTATTAAAAATCATCTACATGCAAGAACTCAATCAAACATATTGTTATAATAAAATGTAAACTTGATCAAATCTCAAATCAGACTCTGAACTGTACGAATGCTATTTGTTCTGTTATTGAACTAGAAACAGTGAATGTTGAGATGTTTGGGAACTGATTATTGTCTGTATATATGCAGGTCAGGGGTTTTTTCATGCTGGAACACCGTTCATTACAATGAGACGATGATGTAAGATGACGAGCCAAACCACGGAGACGAAGCTGACTGAGGTGAACCCCTCAAACTAACCCAGGAACAGAGAAGGAACTTTCTGACCACCTGCTGGTTTTGCACAAACAGAACAGAAGTTTCTTTTTCTTGAGTGAGACTGCTGAAAGAAATATTTTTAAGGAGACAGAATGTTTTATGTTACAGATTTTGTTAGAACTGTGGAATCGAGTCATTTTCCAGTGAATCTTTCGATTCAGACTCAATTGAACCAAAACCAGTGAACCGACTCTTCTGGACCTTATTATTTTTAAATGAATTTATTGAACCGAACTCTTTTGAACCGAGTGACTTGAACTGAATCTACAGAGTAGAAATTAATGAATCAAACAAAACTGAATGGATTGAGTTATTAAACTCACCCATCCTTGAGCCCCCTCTTTCCCTCCTGGGGATATGACCGGGTCATGGAAAGATGATTAAGAAGTTCCTGGAATTCAAGCTACTATACTTGCATACTGCATTTATTATAATTTAGGAATGTATGAATTTTAACTTTACATGTTTGGTTTCATTTTAAATGTCTCAGTGCGATTGAAAATATGATCTCAGTACAATATCAGTAGAACAGACCAAAAATAAAGATCTCAGGTTTGGGGAAAATTCTGTCCTACTGATGTGAGATTTGTCCAGGAGATCTTTATCAAGTTTTTTTTAACCACAGTTGTTTTTTGGTTTTTAGGTCACCTCGTGTCCCAACAAAGGGTTTTAAAGCTTTTATTACTTTGCATTTAAGAGTGTTTATAGTGGTTTGGGTATTGAAGGAGATTTGTTGAAACACTAGGGGGCGCATTTGTAGTGAGTCTCTGTGTGTCTCTATTAGCAGGTATGACGACTCATTAACAATTCTTTAGTAAACTGCATTGTGAAACTATTTGTTTTTATGCTGATCATGTTGTGTAAACATGTAAAAGTGTATAAAAAAAGAGACAGTAAACATCTCCATGAACAAATGAGATTATGTGGTATAAATCATTGTCTATCTATATGTTATATATATATATATATATATATATATATATATATATATATATATATATATATATATATATATTTGACTTGTTCATTCAGCTTGCACATTTCTTAAATGCCGTGATCTTATAACCTTCTACTTCTGCACATTTCTTTTTCAATGCCATAGCCACTAACCACTTACATGTACTTCTTAACAATGTCCACACGTCTCTGCACAGCTATACCCCTTTATATTTATTCACTGTACATTTACAGTGTATTTATCTGCACGATTTTCACGATTGCTACATTTTGCACTTCTGGTAGATGCTAAACTGCATTTCGTTGCTGTGTACCTGTACTATGCAATGACAATAAAGATCTACCTACCAACCAACCAACCAACCAACCTACCTACCTACCTACTTACTTACCTACTTACCTACCTACCTACCTACCTACCAAAAATGCGTCAGCATTTTTCTGTCCTCTGATTGGTTGGTCAGAGGGAAACTGTTACAGCCAAGTTCAACTAACAAAACACGTGTGTAGCTCTGTGTTCACATGAATACATCTGAGTTAGACTTTTTAATGCCTATGGAGGAAAAGAAATTGATTTAATTTCGGATATTCTTAAAAATACATTTTAAAGAAAAGCTGGAGATGGTGAGGAGGAGGTGCACATTATGAGTCCGCATCTCTGCTGAGTAGGTTGTATTTTATTTACATTTTTATGTTTTTGTCATGTTATTAGACAAATATTGATTCTGAACTGCTCCAGATGATGTAGGTGACACCTTTGCGGTTGTAGTGTAGAGGGTTGGCATTTTAACTGGGTTTCTTGCTTTAATAAAATGGTTTTCACCCTCCATATGTGAAATGCCTCTCTCTCTGTGTAATGCTCTGTTCTATTGCGTTTTGTATTGTATTGATTGTTTCTATAATTGCGACATGATAGTAGTGGTATTAAGAGGTGGATTAAGTCGGGTAAGTCCCCACTGAAGGCCCAGGTACCAAATGCACGGCCCTCCACTGATATAATCAATAATGTATAAAGGGTGTATGTGGTCATCCACAATGCTGGTGGCTTTGTGAGACCAGATGAGGTTCTCCACAGCTGAACACAAAGATTGCTGAGTCAGCACCAGTCCATTATCCACTGCATTTCCTGTCTGAAAGCGTCTTGTCGTTCTTGTTGATGAGACTCATGCCGGTCATGTGACTACTAAACTTGATGATTGGAGCTGTGCATTGCAGCACAGTCATGATTCACAGTGTGAACAGCTGGTGACTGAGGATACAGACCTGGGGGATGCAGTGCTCACTATAATACTAACTACTGTGATTTCTTAGAGTTTTGTGACTTGGTCTGATGACAAAGGAAGCTGATTTGTTTGATGCATTTGATGACGGCTGGGGGAACGGGCTGTGTGCTGTTTTTCCTCCATGATTCCAAAGTCTTCAGAGCTGCTTCAGGGTTGCTGGGTGCCAGATCATGAGTGGCATAGATGACTGAGAGCTGCACTTCCCATGGCATACCTACACACAACATCCAATACAAAATTAGGGTCTGCTGAAGCACAAAACTAAACATCAGAGAATAAAGATAAAGATCGATAAAAACATCTTTATTTGATGCTTTAGAAATACCTTTTGAGAAGTTTTGCATTCCAAACTGATTAATGCTTTTTGCCAGGTTTTCGAGTGACGTTAGCATGTTCTCCTTAAGTCCTAGTTGACCAAGTCGCCCTGTTTGAGAAGGACAGAAACAACGAGTAATAAGCTGAAGAATCCAGGAATAATGTGAGATGATGCTCCGAAACAGGATTTACAGTAAACTTACCAAGTAGCCTGAAAACTGCTGCTACACAGACGTCTCGGAACGGTGTTTGCTCTGTCCTTGCTTGCCTCAGCCAAGTGTTCAGGATCAGCCAAAGGTCCTTCCTAATAAATAAAAAAGAGGAGTAATGGATATGTTGAGGGTCTTTGTGGTGGTTATGGAGCAGCCATTGTGGTTTTATGATCACTTGTGATTTTATGCAACATGAATGGGAACTTTGCAATATTTCAAACAACCACTAGATTATTGACTGTTAATGGAAAAAATCAGCAATAAGAACTGGGTCACAGGTTAAAGGTGCTTTTTACTTGTCACATGTACCTTACAGCACAGAGAAATTCTTTCTTCACATACCCCAGTGATGATAGAATGCCGGGGGCAGAGCACTGGGTCAGCCATGACTACAGCACCCCTGGAGCACAGAGAGTTAAGGGTCTTGCTCAAGGGCCTAAGAGTGGTACTTGGTGATCCTGGGGCTTGAACCCCAGACCTTCCGATTTGTAATCCAGAGCCTTCACCACTGAGCTACCACTTCCTGAAAAAAGACCCTCTCATGGTGAAATACTTACAGCTAAAGTTACAGAATTCTCTCTGACTGTCTGAACACTGATCCTGGAAACTTCATTTATAAATGCACAATAAACATTTCCTCACAGAAACATCACCATATCAACAATTACCCAATTTTTTCCTGTGAGATCTTATTGTATTAAAGATAAGATATAAAAAAGCCACCTAAATAATACCTTTGCAGCTGAAATTCTCTCAGCGCTGATGTTATAGAAAAATAATGATGAATTTTTGATCATTCAGATTTAAATATTAAAAAGCTGAGAATGAAATATGTTGAAGATGTTTTGCATTCAGTACCGTATAATATTGGTAATGGTCCAAGTCCAGCCCAGTTGTGCACACAGAAGATCCAGGCTGAAGATGTAGTTCCAGGTAGCAGGGCAAAGATCATAACCATACCAGCTGTTCTCCAGGAACCTCAGACTGCTGTCTTCCAGAAAAGACTTCAGGGTGCTGGTGATAGCATTGTGGATGTTTCCTGGAGGCTCCTGGCAAAAAAATACATCATTATTTAATACCCAGTGCAATAAAACACTGTTTAACTGACAGCGTAGTTCAATATAAATGTTTAAAGAATTTGTCCCACTAGATTACACTGATACTTGGAAATTAAAGGGAGATTAAGAAGGCAGTAAAATACTTGATAAAGTCCAGATTAAAAAAATGACACTGAGAGGAACACTGAGGATCAGCTTTTTACCTCATCCCAGTGCAGATACTTGGTGAGCAAGTGAAATATCTTTCCTTTGCTTTCAGGTTGCTCACTATGTGAATTGCTCGGCATAAAGAACTTTCATAGGACAAAAAACTTGGCCATGCTGTCACCATGACCATAATCACTTTGGGGGCTTCAAGAAAGTCTGCAAAGAACAAAACAATAGAACATAAATACACTGTATAAAAAAAAAATTAAAAAAAAGACATTGGATATAAAAAGTTGACACACCTTATAAAATTGCATCTTATTAAATTGCAGACAGAAATAATAATATAGCTAATATGAATATGCAAACACATCTAAATGATGACAAAAGATTAATTCATTCAACTACAAACATGTAGGAAAATGTGTTGGGCCAACGAGACAAAGGTTAGACGTATTTCCCATAAATCTAAAAGATATGTTTGGTGCAAAGCCAATACAGAGCATCCTCCAAGTAAATAATACAAAAAAACAAAACCCCTAAAAGTCCAAAAAAAACATCTATTTAGTCCGAGCATGCAGTAAAGTAATCCAGGCATAAACACAGAACAAAAACAGAGAAAAAAAGCAAAAAAAGTGGTAAAAACAGGCAGGAAAACCGGTGGAAAAAGGGCAGGAAAACCTCAGCAAGAATCGGGGAAGAAAGCGATATCCCGGCAGAGAGGAGAGTTCTTAGGGTTCTTAAATACCGGGCAGAGCGGAAAACCTCAAAATTGCCGCCGACCGGAAGTGCACCTGCAGAACCGGACTTGCGTGCTGCGAAACAGGAAGGCACAAGCCGAGACGGGTTTGAGACGGGAAACGTGAAAGGATGGGTGGATCCGGAGGACTCTGGGGAGTTTGAGGCGGACCGCAACAGTGTTGATCACTTTAGAAATGGGACAGGGGCCCGTGTGTGTGTGTGTGTGTGTGTGTGTGTGTGTGTGTGTGTGTGTGTGTGTGTGTGTGTGTGTGGGGCAAGTTTCTTGCATACAGCCTTGAGAGAGAGGTCTCAGGTGGACAGCCAGACCCTGTGGCCTACCTGGTACCGGGCGCAGGACATCGTTGCCATGAAACCATGAATGGCACCTTGGCCCCCTCAAGCCAATGACACCACTCCTCTAAGGCCAGCTTGACAGCCAGGAGCTCCCGTTCACTATGAGTGGTAGGAGATAGCAATTCTTAACAGTAATGGCATTAAGTCCCTGATAGTCTTTACATGGGCGAAGGGTTTGTCCTTCTTCTCCACAAAAAAGAACCCAACCCCAGCGGGGGAGGAGGATGGGTGAATACTCCCGGCAGAGAGAGACTCCTGAATATACTGGTGCATGGCCTCCTGCAGTCCAGACAGATTGTACAAACGTCCATGGGGAGAAGAGGTTCCAGGCAACAGGTTGATGCCACAGTCATGTGGCCGGTGTGGTGGAAGGGTGGATGCTTTGACCTTGCTGAAGACGCCCTAGGTCATGGTAGACTGCCGGGATAGAGCTGAGATCAGGTTGAGGCTCCTGACGTGACAGGACAGGTACAGAGCCGGTTGAGGCGAAACAGCGGGTCTGGCAGGGCACCCCCCATTCCAAGACTCGTCCACTGTTCTAATCTAGATAGGGGTTGTGTTTTCGGAGGCAGGAAAAACCAAGCATGACACGAGCATAAGATGAGGGGATGATCAGGAGCGAGAGCCACTCCTGGGGAAGAAAGAGATAATTTAGCAGAGAGGAGAGAACCCGAAGACCGTGACATTGTCTTCTGTAAAAAGCTGGAAATAAAGAGGAGTTTCACATTTCAACATGACAATGATCAAAAGCACATATCCAAATTAGCAAAGGCACGGCTTCAGAAAAGGATCATCACAGTACTGGAATGGTCCAGCCAGAGCCCAGACCTCAACCCAACTGAAAACCTATGGAATGACCTACAATGAGCCATACACAGGAGATCACCTGCAATTTAAAGAAACATTTCTGCAAAGTAGAGTAGATAAAAGTGTAGATGTGGGAAGTTAATAGAGATTATTCACAAAGACTTAAAGGCAAATTGTGCATCCACAAAGTAATAGTTATGTGTGTAAACTTTTTACATCCACTGTACATCACCAACAACAAGACACAATTGTCCTCTCTGTATCAGTGTCCAGATCATTTTTAGTAGATAAATAATGAAATATCAGTATAATCTCACCTTCTTTAAGGAGTCTGTAGGCGAGAGCATGTGCTTTGTGAGAGTCTCCTCTCTGTTGACACACGCCTACATAAACCCTACAGAGAGACTGCAGGAGATCATGTCCCATAAACCCTCTCTCCACCTTGATCTTCTCCAAAATCACAGACAGAAACGTCTCTGCTGAAGACTAAATGAGACGGAGGAAAATTTTCAGCATCCAACTAAATAAACATGTATTTAAATCATGTATTTAAAACAAATATTAGGAAGTTAAGACTTGACTGTAGACTGGGTTTAGGAAAACTACTAGATATTGTATAATCCAAAACCTAGATTTAAAATGTAACATGATAAATCATATCTACTGTTCAATTTAAGAACATCAGGACCAGTGAATTATGGATCAACTTTTAAAAATAAGAAACTCAAATCCACAGCTAAAGAATAAAGTGTTTAAATCGCATGCACACTAAATAAAACAGAAGATAAGAACTGACCTCGTTTACACAAAACTCAGAAATGACGTGTTTCTCTTCATCTCTCAGAACAGGAAGTTCACTTGTTCCTGTGAGAAGTGCATGAATCCTGTCTGTAGGTAAAACATCAGAACAGGACTTTTGTAGTGTTTCTAATGCACTGGAGATGAGAGATTGTGTTGTGTGTGTTGTGTTTACAGGATCAGCTGAAGCAGCATCAAGTCGAGGCTTTTGAGCTTTCCTGGGTGGTGACATGTCTGATCCAGTTCTCTTTGCTGTGGGCTTTGGGTCTGTATGAATATAAACGAAATTGATATCATTTGTCAAACGCTCTTATCCGGAGAGACTTACAATATTTCTTCCTAGATCTTAAAAAATGACTGTTACACATTTAGGTTCATTAAGACGGTGAAGAATTTGCCTTGTCAACACTTTTTCCATTAATGTTCCAATACTTTTGGTGATAATGTACATACTAGGTTTAGCACATGCTAAGATTAAACTGTATATCCACTAAAATTAGATTACAACATGTCACATTTAAATACGTTTATCAGCTTCCTGCTTGCTTATTTTTTTACTAATTTTTTTTTTTTTAATAATTGTATTATTAATTATTTGTGTTAATTTATTTCATATTCAATGCAAATACAGAACACATCAAAATGTACAGAAACTTAGTATTAGAGATTTTACTGTTACCTTTGTTCAACTCGTTCTCCACTTTGTAAAGTTTTTCCTGTTGAGGATCGAAAACAAAAAGCAGATTTAGTTTTATTTAGTCACATTTCTCACTAAAAGTTCAATGATGTCTGCATTTAAAAATGGAAAGAAAGTACCTCCATTAAGCGAAAGCTTTTCTCCATGCTGCTGATTTTGCATTTCAGGCCTCGGATTTCCAGATTTTGTCTGGTGTTCACTTCTGTAAAATAATTTACAAAATGAAATGAAAAGGTGCTCAGATCACATTATCACATTATATGTTTATTTTAATAGAACTGAATCATGCAGTAATAATCAACTTGTACTTTCTTACACACCTTTAAGTGCCAGAAGCTGGTTTTCAACACTGACATTTCTGTGGAAGGGAAAAGAAACATTTAGATAAAACATTATATAATATATTATTATATTACATATTATATAGTATCACTGCAATGATTGGAATAAAGTATAAAGAGCAAAAAACATACTTGTGAGTGTTGCTGAGTAGCATAAGGCTCTTAATGGCCTGAAGCTCCTGCTGGCTTATGCTCGCCTTTTCCATTTCTGTAGGTCTTTTCAATATTTTCTTCTAGAGAGTTTGTTGAATCTGAAGAAGAAAAAAAAAAGAACTGCTTTAATCACAAATCATTCTATAAAGTTTTTGTTAATTTTTTTATAATGAGTATCTCTGTAGTCTGATCGTTCTTCCTCAGCTGATGGGACGCGTTTACTCAGTGGAGCCTCCTTCTGCTAACAGCCTTTAAATGTACTCGTGAGCGTTAAGTAGTAATGTCATGTTTAGATGATGTTGGGATTTAGGGACTTTATTGAAGCTAAATGTTTTTCATGCTAGCTAGAGCGTACTTCCCGGAAGTTCTGGGTGAGCACGTGACTAACGCGTGACTAGTGATGAACCTGCAAAATTAATTAAACTAAAGACTTGTAAAGTAACTTACCGCTAATGTGTTTCTTCTGAAGTGGATGAATTAGATCGATTTGGTTGCGTGATTGAGAAGTTTGATGCGCGACGTGTTGAGTTTGTTGGCTGCTTCCGAGATCAGATGAGATCGAGCGTTCTCAGAGTAGTATAGCCGTAAGCTCGGTGTTCTGGCTTTTATGCATGTGGTCGAAAGCGGCGCACTGTGACATCACAGAGATATGAATGTGCCTCCCAGAAGGTGGAGGAGTTCAGGTAACTGGGGTCAACAGTGCAAAGTAATGAAGAGTGTGTTAGAGAAGTGAGGAAAAGACTGCAGGCAGGGTGGAGTGGGTGGAGAAGAGTGATAGCAGGAGTGATTTGTGATAGAAGAGTATCTGTGAGAGTGAAAGGGAAAGTTTATAAGACTGTGGTGAGACCTGAGATGTTGTATGGTTTAGAGACAGTGGCATTGATTAGAAGAAAGGAAGTGGAGCTGGAGGTAGCAGAGCTGAAGATGTTGAGGTTTTCGTTGGGAGTGACGACGATGGACAGGATAAGAAATGAGTTTATTAGAGGGACAGTGCATGTAGGACGTTTTGGGGACAAAGTAAGAGAGACATGATTGAGATGGTTTGGACATGTGCAGAGGAGGGACATGGGGTATATCGGTAGGGGAATGCTGAGGATGGAGCCTCAGAATTCATATTTCTGTAAAGACTCCGTATGAAAATGAATTTGTTTATGTTAAAAAGCATGTGCTTTCTGTTAAAGTGCAAGTCATATGTGACTCTAACACTACCCTCACAAACATTGTGGCACGCTGACCTGCTTCAGCACATACAGACACACACACACACACACACACACACACACACACACACACACACACACACACACACACACACACACAGAGACAAAATTAACGTTTTCTTTGCAATTTTGCTAATTTTGTTTTTAAACTGCTGCTAAAGACACTAAAATGTTTAAGTTCACATACACAGTATTTATTATATGAACAATATTCTTGCACTTTATTCCACATGGATCAGACTGTGATGTTGTTTGCACACGTGCACTTTAGTCCTGTAGTCCTGTGTAGTCTTAGTTCTGTGTTGTTTTGTGTATTTCTGTATTGTTTTAGCAAAGCAGTCCAACAACTACACAAAAGTATTGGGACACCTGACCTTTCCTGCAATAAGCAGGAGGCACACAGTTGTGTAGTGTGTCTTCGGATTCGCTATAATAAAATTTTGTAAAGACTTTGTTTTTGTGAAAACCCAAATCTGTTCCAGCATGGCAATGCCCCTGTGCACAAAGCCAGCTCCATGAAGATCTGGTTTACATGGTTTGGAGACGAAGATCTTGAGTGGCCTGCTATAGAGCTCTGATCTCAACCCTACTGAACACCTTTGGAATGAATGTGAACACTGACTGCACCCCAGACCTCCTCACCTCACCTACATCTCTTCCTGACTTTACTAACACTCTTGTGGAACATCTTCCCAGAAGAGTGGAGGAAAATATCAGCACAAATTGGGACTAAATGTGGAATGTGATGCTCAAAAAGCACATACCGTACTTATGACCAGGTGTCCGCAAACTTTTGCCAAAATAATGTATATATACAGTGTACAGATAGATAGATAGATAGATAGATAGATAGATAGATAGATAGATAGATAGATAGATAGATAGATGACTGTTCTAAAGGCTGAAAGGATTATTGGTGTTTTCCTGCTCACACTACAGGAACTGTACACATCCAGAGTAAAAAGAGGGCACAGAATATCACTCTGGGTTCCTCACATCCAAGCCATATGCTGAATAAACTTTTGACGTCCGTCCAACGTTACAGAGCACCGAGCATCAGGACATGAGGCACAAGAAAAGCTTCTTCCCCGAGGCGACTACCTCATAAACACTTAAATACTCTCCCCATTGTGCAATAAAATACAACGTGTGCAATATCACTTCTGTACCTTCTGTGTAATATTACTCCTTATTTATTTTTCTTTATAAATCGTGCAATAACACTTTTTTTTATTATTATTTATTTTTATTCATCATTAAAAAAAGTGTGCAAATGGACGCTTTTGTCACCAAAACAAACTAATCGTGAATGCCACTAAACAAGTCATACAACATACAGAAAGAGAAAAAGGAATATTGTTGCTCTATGTGTAAAAGCATAGCAGGCGTCATGGCATAATCTAAGTGATATACAGTTATTATCCTGTTTCATTCACTGCATTAGCTTTTACTATCCTCATAAAGAGATGAGTGATAGAGCTGCATACACGCCTTTATCTTTTATACAGTGTGACACTGGCAGTCAGCTCCATAGCAGTGTAGTGTTGGTGGGTGAAGCTCAAATGGCTCTAAAGCAGATGAAGCATCAGTGGAATTCATGGTGGAGATGCTGAACCTGCTGCTGGACGCTGACACGATTTATTTCATGGTTGGATAAAATTGGTGTAAAATCTATGTAGGAGACTTAGAGAGTTTTTTAAAGCAGGAGACAGAAGCAAAATAAACAGATTACGGAAAAGGAGGAGAAGCTGGAACACATGCAGAAAGGAGTTACAGATTGGGATGCATTTCTTAATCTGATGATAGAGAAGATAACAGAAGAGAAAGAAGAGAAAGCCATTCTGGTACAGAAGGTGCAAACTCTGGAGGCTACTTTAGCTTCTGAGCGAAAGCAGCGGGAACAGGACATGAATCATAGAAACGACACACCTCCAGAACATCACCGAGCTCCAGTCTTCCTGAAACTCCACGAGGAACAGAAGAAATCTGTAGAATGTGAGAGAGAGCTGTGTGACAGAACAAAAGCAACTGCTGGAACATGTTGCTCAGCTCGAGGCCAGCTTTGAATTAAAGAGAAATAAATGGGAGGAGAAAAGCAAGAAGGACCAACTAGACATGAAGGAGAGGATCAACTTACCGCTTCTGACCATCAAAAAGGTCCAGGATTCTTTGAATCTCTGTAAAGAAGAGAAGAAGACTGCAAAGCATGAGAAAGGTCATTTGATGAGATACCAAGAGCGACTGGAGGAACATGTTGCTCAGCTGCAGGCCATTTTGAATTTTGAAAAAATAAATGGCAGGTGAAAATAAAGATGGTCAAACGAGACATGCAGGAGTGGACCATCTTATACCTTCAAACCATCAGAGACCTCCAGGATTCCATAAATCAGTGTGAGGAAGAGAAGAATTGTGCAGAGCATGAGCGAGATAATTTGATGAGAGAATGAGAACATCTGATGAGACACCAGGAGCAACTGGATGACCATGCTGCTCAGCTGACATTAAATTTTAAGAAAAAAATGGGATGAGAAAAAAAAGAAGGCTAAACTAGATATGGTTTGGAGTTCTAATATGTTCCTCTCCTACATTCAAGAGCTCCAGGATACTGTGAATCACTGTAAGATACAGAAGAAGACTTAAGAGCTTGGGAAAGATCATTCTGAGAAACCAAGAGCAATTGGAGAAACATGTAGCTCAGCTGAGGGCACTTTGGGTTCTGACTATGAGAAACAGCAGAAACAGAAAGCTGAACCTCTACAAGCCCAAAGAGTCGCAGAAAATCTCTGAGGAAACAAAGATTCTTAGGTGAGGGAAGAGAAATGAGGATGGAAACCCGAGAGTGACTGGAGGAAGCTGTACAGCTGTTCAGCAATATGACTTCAGCACTAGAGAAAGAAAACCAGAGAAAGAAAAAGAGGAGATCAAGCTGGACATGTCCTACATATAATAAAGTACAAACACATCAGTGATTATTGTAACTCAATATTTTTTCTTTCTTTAAATTAAATAAATATCTTAAATATAGTGTGTTTTGTTTCTATTATTAAAGTGTTGGGCATTTCAATTTAACTAAGAATTAAAATAAAATAAACAGTTATTGAACAGTATTCACAGCATCAGTTTAAATATTAAATCACAATAACACTGAGATTAAATCAGTTTACAATACATGAGTTCTTCATGGGTTCATCTGATGCACACAATACTATAAAGTTTAGTTCCAATGCAGCCTCATAACATCATAGTTCAAGTATAACTTTTGACAACTGCAGTTAGTAGAAAAACATCAGAAAAAACTATTTAATAGATTCATTTTAATAATTCAGTCCATTCAGTTTGGTCAATTCTGTTCGAAAAGATTCGATTCGATGATTTCGACTCCTTAGATTCAGTTCAAGTGACTCAGTTCAAGAGAGTTCGGTTTATCACTTCTATTCAAAACAATGAGGTTCAGGAGAGTCGCTTCACTGGTTCATCTGTACTCGTCCTTTCTGAATCATTTAATTTATTTCATTAATATTAATCAGGTCCATTTAACTTGAATTTCATTTATTTATATTGCACTTATACACAAAAATGTGTATGCGTTGTCGGAATTCAGAGCCCGTCTCCGAGACGACACATCCAGGGTGGATTCTTTGCTCAGAGGATTCCCAATGTTGTTCAGCCAATCCTAAAAACATCAAATATAATAGACACAAACCGCCAATGAAGGATCCTCAGTCCTGGATGAGTAAAAGCAAAACTTCTTTATTTCATGCACATTCCAGTGAGCTCAATAGAAGGTGGGTACTTCACATCAAAATGATCAGCACATCAAAAATGATAAAGCACACCAAAATGATGAAGTACACCTGCTGTCTGCTTGTGCTCGTATTTATACCCTGAAGACACCCTGTGTCTTTTGTTTTTTTCTCATTTCTTCATCTTGAACAATTCCCCTTATTTTCTGACTTTGCCTTTTTTGTTTCAATTCCACTTATCTTTGGCCTTGGTCTTCACTCTTCCCATATGGTCCCATATTTGAAGTTCCTGCTCTCGCCCATTTCCCTTAGTTTTGGCCTTTATCTGGTTTTATTAAAAGAAATGTGTGTATAAAGCTTTTAATCTCTCTAAACCCAACCATACATTGCTTCAGTGTTCCTGCATCTGCAATGGGTAAGTGTTCTGCTTTTATTTTTTTTATAATGCTGTTTGCTATTCTACTATTATTGAATTTAGCTATATCAGTGTATTAGATTGTCTGTTTACATGTGCTTGACTATATTACTCTAATTTGATTATACACGTGCCCAGGTTATACTTTATTTGTGCATTCTGAACTGATTGTTACATAGTGTGTAGAATCTTCTCTTGAATGTGTGTTATTCTTGCATGCACCTCGCAGCTTGTGTTTTTGTCACTGTGATTTTACCCTGTTTAACATCGATATCTCTGTTAGCCTCTTTTGCTCAGCTCCATCACGCAGACGTCCTGGAACATCTCCTAAGAGTGGTCTTCGCAAACAATATCGCCAATTCCAGCTCTTCTCACTTGCTACTGAGATTGCTCGATTTCTTGAACATCTCTCTAGGCCAACTGTTCCAGAGAATCCCTGTCTGCCTCCTCGCATTGTGCAGAGCACCTTTACGCGTGATATGGGCACCCAGACCTCACCTGACCTCTCTGCTGCCTTCAACCAACAGACCCAAACTTATGATGACGACCTTGATGATGGCATCTGCTTTTCTGCAACAAGACCACAGTTTTCTCCTTATCCCTCACGCTGGTCTCCCACTGATTATTCTCCTACCTCTCCTTCCCATTTGCCCGATTACCTTGCTACTTTGCCTTCGCCTGACTCTGAGCCAAAATACTCCCTTATGTCTTCTGCAGTCGCAGAAGCCCACAAGCTTTTCTATCCCAATAAACATGCTTAAACTCAATGCTGTCTTTTGTTCTTTGTCTATTCAACACACTCATAACATCAGTCAGACTCTATTCTATTCTCACACATAACTGCCTTATTATTACTATTCTACTTATACTTGGTGTAAATAGGTTACATAAGTTTGATTAACATCTAGGATAAATAGGTTTTATCAAACTACTTCTATTGTATCTAATAAGTCCTACATTGATTATTAGGTTAATTCTGTTGTATTAATTAGTTTAATTATAACACACGCTAGATAAGGTCTATGCAGATTCCTCGGCTGCACACCTACAAAACAGTAAAGAGAAGACAGAAAAGGCAATTTAGTACATTTTAAAATACTACTATTCATGACAGCATAAAAAAAAAACATGCATCAATATAATTAAGACGTATCCTAGAATCTCATCAGTGAATTGTTCCCACCTCTGCCTCACACAGTAATAACTTATGCCGGGGGACCAGTCATGGAATCCAAAACTTATGAATGTAACAATAAAAATATCAACCTTGCGTCTGAACTTGACTCTTAAACGAATATTTGGCTTTTGCCAAAAGCCAGTGATTGAACAATGATTCTGATCAGCTGAAAGACGTAAGTCACACCTCCGATCACGGTGGACCAGAAAGTTCAACGCACTGCAACTGAAGAAAACATATGCAAATAGAGAAAACACCAGCAACTCAAGAAAACATCATCAGCTAAACAACACGTACTGCAAATCCTCACAACACAACCAATTCATTTACACTGCAAACAGCACAGATCACAAAATAAATGTTTCATGGGGACCCCAACAAGTGACGACCCCGGGACTGCTTGTTCAGTGTCTATTGATCAGTGGTGGTGTTGATGATCTGAAAAGTGAGTTTTTTGTTTATTTTAACATCCTGATCATGATTCCTTGGCTTTGCCAGTTAACATAATAACGTTTTACAGTTAATTGTGTATTTCATCAGATTATTTAGGATAATAATATTCAAAAGGCCAAGGAATCATAAACAAACAATGATAAAATAAACAAACAACTCACCTTTCAGGTCATCGACACATCAACACCACTGACGAATAGACATCGAACAATAAGCAGTTCCAGACGGGTTTGTCACTTGTTGTGGTCCCTGAAACATTTATTTTGTGATCTGTGCTATTTGGTTGTGTTGTGAGGATTTGCAGCGTGTTGAGATCTTTCAGCCACCGTATAGGATGCCTTGAGGATAATTTATAAGATATAGAGAGTAATTGATAAGATATTTTTAATCTCCAGGTGAATTATTCCTTTAATTAAACAGAGGCAAAACAGTGATCGGGATAAAATATTATTAATTGGGCAGCACTAGCTATAGGTTATATGACTTACACTTCCGGCTGTACTGCCCTGTATACCACCTGAAATGTTTAAGAGACTTTGTTAGATTTTTATCATGCCCAAACGAAACTTAATTCGTGGAGAGGTTTTCCATATGATCTGCGATACCGTAGGCCTTTCTGATCAGGGAAGAATCACACCGCACACAGCAAATGCTTCCTCTTCAGTTTATTGCAGGCGGCAGAACGTTTATATACACATACAAAGAAAAGAAACCTGACCTAGTTGTTTCCTGTTTAGACAAGAGGATATACTAGCTGGCGATGTGTGAGTCCAGATAAGGACTCCCTGTTTACCTTAAAGACTAACATCGTAAATATTCTATAGACACTGAGCAGACAAAGGAATGTGTGTGAAACAGTGTGAAAACCATCCTAACACTAACAATGGCCACTTTAAATCATTTATGATTTAGCATCACACACCAAAACATAGGATGGTCATCCTGGGAACAGAATCGGTGACACAAACTGCAAATGAAAAGATAAAGACAAACAAAAACATAGAGATTCCATTTCATTCTTTCCCTACATGCATATAATCCTTCATCATCACCACTCCAATCGAGGCCTTTATGGCCTGTCTTACCATCATCATCAAACATGGCAACATACAAAGTATAATTCCAACAATCAATAAAAGAATCATTCCTAAAACAAAATAGTGTTCAACACTCGTAAACAAACTCTTAATCTTCTCAAAAAAACTTTGTTCAGCAGATGTTTCACGTTCTCCAAGACATCATGAGACATTTATTTCTCAGTGCTTGCTCAGTATGTCTATTAGCAGTATTATAAGGTATACAGGTACAATCTCTTCTCTGAATAATGTGTTCAAAGAGAATAAGGAAAATTCGGAGTCTAGTTACAACTATGCACATATTGTTTAGAATTTAGACCTAGAGCAGGTATCAGGGTAAGCTAAACAAAACAGTTAAGCGAGTCAGATCTTCACCCCGGAGGTGGCCCCCTTTCTACTATAAAGAAAGGATGTTTCCGTGGGCTCTCAACTGTTTCAGCCCTGAATACTCACTTAGGCAGGCTTCTTAGGCCAACAGACCAATTAGTGCACAGATTAAGTGGGTGCTGTTTTGATCCTGCTTGCATGTATCCACTGTGGCTGATGATCAGTCAGAACTCCAGTTCTGGTTACAGCTAGAACAGTCGCTGGACCCAGATACTTGCTCACCGACCTTGGTAGGCTTCAGACTTCTTATCAGGACCTGCTGATTAGGCACAAAAGGGTGTGTTGGCTTATCTGTGGGCAGAGGAAGAGTTAGTGAGACATCAGCACTGATAGAATTTAATTTCTCAACCAGGGCAGAAACGTAGTCCACCATCACTTCCAAGTTTGGTTGTGTTGTGAGGATTTGCAGCGTGTTTCTGTGTTTGGTTGTGTTGTGGGGTTTGCAGCACGTGTTGTCAAACTTATAAGGTTTTTTTATTTGCATGTGTTTTCTTAAGTTGCAGCGTGTTGAGATCTTTCAGCCACCGTATAGGATGCCTTGAGGATAATTTATAAGATATAGAGAGTAATTGATAAGATATTTTTTAATCTCCAGGTGAATTATTCCTTTAATTAAACAGAGGCAAAAACAGTGATCGGGATAAAATATTATTAATTGGGCAGCACTAGCTATAGGTTATATGACTTACACTTCCGGCTGTACTGCCCTGTATACCACCTGAAATGTTTAAGAGACTTTGTTAGATTTTTATCATGCCCAAACGAAACTTAATTCGTGGAGAGGTTTTCCATATGATCTGCGATACCCGTAGGCCTTTCTGATCAGGGAAGAATCACACCGCACACAGCAAATGCTTCCTCTTCAGTTTATTGCAGGCGGCAGAACGTTTATATACACATACAAAGAAAAGAAACCTGACCTAGTTGTTTCCTGTTTAGACAAGAGGATATACTAGCTGGCGATGTGTGAGTCCAGATAAGGACTCCCTGTTTACCTTAAAGACTAACATCGTAAATATTCTATAGACACTGAGCAGACAAAGGAATGTGTGTGAAACAGTGTGAAAACCATCCTAACACTAACAATGGCCACTTTAAATCATTTATGATTTAGCATCACACACCAAAACATAGGATGGTCATCCTGGGAACAGAATCGGTGACACAAACTGCAAATGAAAAGATAAAGACAAACAAAAACATAGAGATTCCATTTCATTCTTTCCCTACATGCATATAATCCTTCATCATCACCACTCCAATCGAGGCCTTTATGGCCTGTCTTACCATCATCATCAAACATGGCAACATACAAAGTATAATTCCAACAATCAATAAAAGAATCATTCCTAAAACAAAATAGTGTTCAACACTCGTAAACAAACTCTTAATCTTCTCAAAAAAACTTTGTTCAGCAGATGTTTCACGTTCTCCAAGACATCATGAGACATTTATTTCTCAGTGCTTGCTCAGTATGTCTATTAGCAGTATTATAAGGTATACAGGTACAATCTCTTCTCTGAATAATGTGTTCAAAGAGAATAAGGAAAATTCGGAGTCTAGTTACAACTATGCACATATTGTTTAGAATTTAGACCTAGAGCAGGTATCAGGGTAAGCTAAACAAAACAGTTAAGCGAGTCAGATCTTCACCCCGGAGGTGGCCCCCTTTCTACTATAAAGAAAGGATGTTTCCGTGGGCTCTCAACTGTTTCAGCCCTGAATACTCACTTAGGCAGGCTTCTTAGGCCAACAGACCAATTAGTGCACAGATTAAGTGGGTGCTGTTTTGATCCTGCTTGCATGTATCCACTGTGGCTGATGATCAGTCAGAACTCCAGTTCTGGTTACAGCTAGAACAGTCGCTGGACCCAGATACTTGACTCACCGACCTTGGTAGGCTTCAGACTTCTTATCAGGACCTGCTGATTAGGCACAAAAGGGTGTGTTGGCTTATCTGTGGGCAGAGGAAGAGTTAGTGAGACATCAGCACTGATAGAATTTAATTTCTCAACCAGGGCAGAAACGTAGTCGTCCACCATCACTTCCAAGTTACCTAAGGAAGAAATGCCAGTCGTCCCTGACCCATGGGGTCGGGAAAGGCCGCCCATTAGAATTTCAAAAGGTGACAGTTTGGTAGTTGAAGATGGGGTCATTCTCATTTCTGTGAGCACTGCCGGAGAACAACAGTCCAATTTCGCCTGTTTCAATGCAGGCTTTAGTAATACGTTCCTTAATGGTTCTGTTTGTTCTCTCTACCACTCCAGCTGACTGTGGGTGATAGGGAATATTAAAATGCCAATCAATTGCTAAGCTTTTAGCCAAAAGTTGTGTTACCTTCGAAGCAAAAGGTGTGCCGTTATCACTTTCAATCATACTAGGAATACCGAACCTAGAAATGATCTCTTTTGTTAATATTTTGACAACCGTTTAGCATTCTCTGTCGCACATGCAAATGCTTCTGGCCACTTACTGAATCTGTCAACTATAACCAACAGATATCTCAAATTTCCTACAGCTGGCATATGTGTAAAATCTATCTGTAGGTGTTGGAAAGGGCTTCAGGAAAAGTAAGCGCAGTATGTTGTACAGGTCGATGTCGTTAGTTTTGGCACAAGTCAAACATGAATCCAACACTAGCTTGGTTGTTTTAGCTACATCAGCAATACAGTATAATGCATTTATAGCCTGTATGACTTTTGCTATGCTAATGTGTGACATTCCATGATAATGCTTCACCAACACTATTAAGGCTAGTTTGGGAAGAGCAATTTTGCCATCTACATCTCTAATGATACCAGCAGAATCTGATTTACATTGTTTGGAAGCCCAATACTTGATGTCCTCCTCAGTAGGCTGACTTTGAAGTATTTTTAGGTCAATGTCTGGTATATTGGAGATATGTGACATCATCGAGATCTCAGGATTTGTATGTACTGTGTCCAAATCTACTGGTTGTTTTGCTGCTTCCTTAGCTACTTTATCCGCTAACGATTTCCTGAATTTCCTCTGAATCACCTACGGCATGTCCTTTAACCTTCACTATGGCCACTTTGGCAGGGAGTTGAACAGCATTTAAAAGGTCACCTATGAGATTAAAATGTGCTATGGGCTTTCCATCAGCTGTTTTAAAGTCTCTTTGCTTCCATGTTTCGGCAAAATCATGCACAATCAGTGTATATAGTCACCTTCAGACAACTGACATGCTCTTGTAAATGCGACCAACTCTGCAGCTTGTGCAGATGTGTATGGTAATGATTTAGCTTCAACTATTACATCAGGTAATCTTACAACCGCTTATCCACATAAATACACACCATCAGAAGGTTTTGAACATGAACCATCTACATATAGACAATCCCCCTCTTCCAGGGCCATATCTAAAAGATCGGGCCTACTAGAGGTCTCTTTTTCAATGTGTTCAAGGCAATCATGTGTGTCGTCAAAACCATCTAAGTCAATATCGTCTAGCAGATCACGCAGAGCTACACAGCTGAATGCGGCTGAGAAGAAGGCTTAATAGTTACGTTTTCCATTGCCAAAAGTGTGGTCCCAAACCCAGATCTACGTTGTGCTGTCATATGTTGTGTAAAATAGCTGTTACCTGATGTGAGGTGTACAGTATCAAAGGATGTGACAGCACCGTTTTCTCAGCATCCCGGACCATCAGAGCCGCAGCAGCCACTGCACGCAAGCACGAGGGCAACCCTTGTGCTATGTTGTCTAAAGATTTAGAAAGATACACAACAGGGCGATATCTGTCACCGTGTTCCTGGGCTAGGATCCCCGCAACCGTACTAATACGTTCGTGCACATAGAGGTGAAAAGGCTTAGCATTATTCGGAAGACCTAGAGCTGGAGCAGACTGTATAGCCTTCTTGAGGGCAGCAAAACTGTCAGTCATTTCATGACTCCACAGAATGAGATGTGATGGAGGAGCTTTGTGATCAATAGCACTACGCAAAATTTTATCATGATGTGCGCAGTCAGGGATCCATGCTCTGCATTAGTTCACCAGTCCCAAGAAGCTCTGCATCTGTTTCACAGTCTGAGGTCTTGAAAACCCAGTCACAAGCTGCACTCGGTCCTGCGATATCTTACGTTGGCCTTCTGAGATCACATGGCCCAGATATGAGACCTTTCTCTTCACCCACTGTAGTTTCTGGTGTGAAGCTATAAATCCAGCCTGAGCCAGGACATTGCAGACAATCACTGATGCTGTGTAGCAGTCCTGCTCAGTCAGTCATGTGATAAGGATGTCATTTGCGTATTGAAGGATCCAGGTTGTTTCTGGAAGGTGGATATCAGCCAAAGTTCTGTGCACTACAGCGGAGAATACGGCTGGCGAGTCAACAAAACCCTGAGGAAGACGGGTCCAGGTGAATTGACGTCCCCTATAGGTAAATGCGAAAAGTGGCTGCGTCTCTGAGGCCAAAGGGACACTGAAAAAAGCAGAACAAAGATCAATCACAGTAAAAAAATTCTGTGAGTCGCTGGTATAGAGTTAACAATGGTAGCTACATCGGGCACCAAAGGAGCTAACGGAATAACTAATTTATTAATCTCACGTAAATCTTGTGTTAGCCTTCAGCATTTTTTATCTGCCTTCAAGACAGGATTAATCGATGTGTTATACGGTCTTGTGTCTCGATCAAAACACCTTGTGACAATAAATTGTCAATAACTGGAGCAATGCCAACATTTTTCTCTTTCGACAATGGATATTGTTTAACAAAATCGGATGATGTGTTTTCATGAGTGCATGATACGGTTTTACCTGGATTAAACCTGCCTCATCTTTGTGAGAGGCCCATAATTTAGGTTAACTTCACCTAAATTTGGTTCATCAGGCAGGACCTCTGTGGCTCAGTTGATAGCATAAGGACAGAAGAAAAAGACAGGGAGACATTGGTTTCAAAAAACAGAATTTCCATTCTCATTTTGTGCATCATATCTCTTCCTAAAAGGTTTAAAGGCGAGTTTGGAATTATTGTATTATTGTAATTTCTATGATAAAAATTGTACCAGTCGGTGTCACTACAGGCAAAAGGTGAGTTACAGGACATGAAATTGGAAATCTATCTATTCCTAATAGATGAACTTCCCCTTTTTTCTAGGACCTCCTCCTTGAGTTTTGTGCTGAGGCTGAAATGCACCACTTCCTGTTGCAGTGCAGAGCATAACGGATTAACTTAACCTGGAGCATAGCAGAAACCTCAAGCAGCATCTAAATCTCTAGGAAAAAGTATCTAGATGTAATACAATTTTACTCCATAATGCCAAATGATCTAAATAAGGATTAGTTCAATAACCAGCACAATTCCTATACATCCAATCTTTACACAGAACAAAGAACAGACACACAACACTTAATACATAGACAATACACACAACACATAACACTTAGACAATACAGCTGTGCAAGGCACCAGGGGGATCGCAGTCTTCAAACAAAAAGAGTAATCCAGTCTCCAATTGGATCACAAATTTTGTAAGTTAGGAGAAAAATCGACTATAAAACCAAAACAAGATTGAAGTCTTTTCAAAATGTCTGTTTTTCTTTAGTTCCTTTTCTCTCACTTTTTTTTTTTTTTTTTTTTTAAACAATTAATTTTTCATAAATCTATTTTTAGGGCATATAAAATTATCGTGGATTCTTTGGATACTTCAGACAGTATCGCCTGTACTAGACAGACCGTAAAAACGTCATCTAATCTTGCATCTTACATCTAAGGTGAGGAAACCAATGTCGTGACAAAATCATCCTCCAAAGGAAATTATCATTAATTCAACAATTAATGCATAACCAAGACACAAACACATATGCAGCCCTATTGGCTGGTATACGGACAATCCCGCAAACAAGGAAGTATCTTAAAACTTACCTTGATGCGTGATTTCCCTTTGGATATTGCTGAAAGTATCTCGCTTCTGACACCAAAACTGTTAGATTTTATCATGCCCAAACAAAACTTAATTCTTGGAGAGGTTTTCCATATGACCTGCTATGCCTGTAGGCCTTTCTGATATCAGGGAAGAAGAACTACACGGCACACAGCAAATGCTTCCTCTTCTGTTTATTGCAGGCAGCAGAACGTGTATATACACACAGGAAGAGAAAAGGCTGAACGAAAGTTGTTTCCTGTTTAGACAAGAGGATATACTAGCCGGAGATGTGAGCCAGATTAGACTCCCTGTTTACCTTACAGACTAACATCGTAAATATTCTATAGACACTGAACAGACAAAGGAATGTGTGTGTGTGAAACTGTGTGAGAAACATCTTAACACTAACAAGTCAAGTCAAGTTTTTTCTATAGCGCTTTTCACAGCAGACATTGTCTCAAAGCAGCTTTACACAAATCAACAGTCAAGGTAAATCGTGTGCATGTAAGCCAATCTCTGGCTTTAAATTGTGTAAGTGAAAAACTAAGAAAAGGAGGCAGAAACCGATGATAAGGAATGCTATCTCCATGATCAGGATGAAGCGGGGGCAGACACCGCTGGGTGGATAATGTTCCAGCTCAGTGTTGACTTGCTCCCCGAGGTCCAGGCTGCGGTGCTGACGGTTCGGGGAAGGTGGGACAGAGCTGGGGATGCCCTTCAACTGCAGCTTGCCTCTGTTGCGGTTGAAGTGGATGCTGTAGACACGCTGCATGGCCTCGGGGAGGCAGGACAGCACCACGCTGTCTGTCGCCAGTTTAGGGAGGCCCAGGGTGGGCACAGGGGTGTACGCTCTGCACAGAGGGCACTGCAGGCTGTCGGGCTGAGAGGATTTTATGTTGATGCGTGCGAGGCACTCCAGGCAGAAGGTGTGGCCACATTGCAGCACTTTGGGTGTGTTGAAGACGTTGTTGAACTGACTGAAACACACGGCACACTCCAGGTCTGGGAGGTCATCATTACAGAAAACCTGGGCTTCAGAGACCTCCATGGTGCAAGACGTGGTGGTGGTGCAGGGTGTTGTGCATTGTGCTGTAGAAGGCTGTGGGCTCCGTGGGGCTGTCAGGGGCATAAGGAGAGCGATCCATGTCTGTTCGAGAGCTGAAAATCAAACACACACACACACACACACACCACAATCTGGTTTATTTGCTTTACAAACACGATTTATTAAATACAGCACCAGTATGTGAGTTTCACATGTGTCCGATTCTTAACCAGCAAAAAGCCTTTCCTACTGTTAATGATACATTTGTTTTGAAATGCAACAACACAGAGTCATGCAAAGCAGCAGAGAGAGAGCAGGCTGGAGCTGTGTGCATGTACCACATGTGTGTCATTCACAGTGTCTGACCAGGGGTGCAAATATGGGGTATGCAGTAATATGCAGTGCACAGTGGCACCACACCTGGTGGGAGGTAGAGTTACAGTTAGGGTTAGGGGGCATTGCATGTAGGGAATTCAAATAAATAAACATGTCCCTTTCCACAAATAGCTGCTTAAAGTGAAATGCGTAATTAACTGCCAAATATTTACCGTCTTCAAGTACCACATTTTTCTCTGAATGTATTCTAGACAAATATATCAACAATGAATTATAAGTACTAAATGTGCACATGCAATTATTATACAGCCATGGTGTGAGATTGTGGAATACTGTCTATGATTGAGTCTGTAATTTCTCGACAAAAGTGTTTTAAAACTAAACCAATATAAAACATTTATTCAGCTCATAAATCCTATAAAACATGCAGCATTAAACATGAACTTCCAGCAGATGAACTCCATACATACTGTATTTATACCAAGAGATCTTTACAATTGACACGATCATTGTAGAGGAAAAGTTCACTCAATTAATTTAATTATATTTTATATATACAGTGGAACCCGGTTATCTCGCCCTCGGTTACCTCGACAACCCTATTAAGTCGACGTTTTTGAAGTGGAACCGCCAAATTCTCGCTTTTTCTACGCAATTTTCATCGGTTATGTCGACTTTTTTTATGTCGCGGAACCCTGATATCTCGAGCACAATAGGGGGAAAATTAGAAATTTCGCCAGTTATGTCGATCGGCACGGTGTTAAATGTTATGATGAACGAACGGCGCCCAGGCTTCAACTGCTTACCGTCGCTCCTTATCGAGAGAGCCGTGCTCCTTACGGAGCGCGCGGGCGAGCAGGGTAAGGAGCACGGTTCTCTCGGTAAGAAGTTGAAGGCGGAGCTTCAGAGAAAGCGGCCGAGAAAGCACCTGCCACGCCTTTCGGCCGCTCACGCTTTGAGACTTTTCTGTCCCTCGTTTTTGGTTTCCGGTTCGTTTTGGATCTTCCGGGGTTTTTTTCCGGCTTCGCGCCGTGCGCCATTCCATTCACAAACTCTCTCTCTCTCTCTCTCGGCATCGCGGTTGTGTTTTTTTTCGGACACTTTGCTTTGTGTGTTT
Organism: Silurus meridionalis; assembly: GCF_014805685.1. Lineage (NCBI taxonomy): Eukaryota > Metazoa > Chordata > Actinopteri > Siluriformes > Siluridae > Silurus > Silurus meridionalis. Next base: position 2,904,125 of record NC_060887.1, on the reverse strand, counting down.
GTGTGGATTACTTCAGCCTGATGGTCATCGTTATCATACACTTAGTTATGTTTTTCTTTTCTTTCCACATGTGGACTAAATGTGAGACGGCACTGTGCAGACGCTGTTTTTTTTTTTTGAGTGATCTGTGTGTTTATAATGTTGGAGAATATAATAAAGGTTTGGATGGAGAATGGACGGTGGTTTGTATTGTATACTGGTAAATCTCTGCTGTTAGTAGGTGCACTTATGCCTTTTGTTGTTAACAAACGTATGTACATTTTTATAGCATGACCATCAAACAAATCGCGGCAAAAACACTCCAAAAACACGTGCATGCACATTCTCATTTATTAACTCACATCGTGTACATAAAGAAATTTCAAGCACGTTAATATACTGCCGCCATTTTGATTTTTGTTTATCTCGATCATCGGTTACCTCGATGCTTTTTGGCGACCCCCTAGGACATCGACATAACCGGGTTCCACTGTATATATATATATATATATTTTAACTGGTTAATTTATGCATCCGCAATGCATCACGGGAAGAAATACTTCCATAAAGTCTTCAAAAGTATAAAAACTTTCCTATAAGAAAATGACAGTATAAATAATAGAAACATGTTGAATAGAAAATAGTTTGATGGAGAAACTTACAGATGAAACACGATGAATCTCTGGATTGCGCTTCACATCAGCGTTATTTAGCCACGCCCACATCGCCTGTGACGTAACAACCCTTTTCCTCGTTTTAAACCTATAGATGTTACAGGTGTATAATTTACCCTGTTACATTTACATGTCCTGTTTCAACTCATACAAAACTGTTGATTTGTCATGTTTATACTCATATCTGTGTTTAAAATGTAGTTACCTAATCAAAATGGGTGCTTCTCTTAAATGCCTTGATAATAGAAGCCGATGTCACTTCCTGTCCTGATTCCTCCTCTTCTCTTTCTTTATTGTAATCTCATTAAAGTGGTGGGTTTCTCCTAAATTTATGAAAAGTTAATTTATTTCGATATGAATTTCTTATATATTATATAATTATTTTTTTTTTCACGAGACAGAAATGTAAATCAGGGTAGTGTAGAAAAATATGACGTTTTTAACAGCAGCTGAAATAAGAAGACTTTTATATTTATTTTTCTCACTCAAATCTTTGTGTGATGTTACTTTATCTATTTGTGTGATTATTCTACACTTTTTGGGTGTATATTTATGAATGTGAGAACACATGGTGATAAGTCTACCAACACAATTAGTATCATTGTACTACACAGTAACATGGTCATTTTTAAACATATGCACAGAGTCGTTAAAGACTCCTAATATAAATAATACAAAATTACTGTAACATATAAATATTGAAAAATGGCCTGAATCCTGTATGTACTGTAGATGTTTTGTTTGAAGTGTTGTGATCATGAAGATGAAATCCTGCAGGTTATTTGGGTTTGTACTGAGTGATAGTTGTTTCATAAACACCTTCTTATAAAATCCAACTCAAATGTTAAATAAAAATTCACTCTAAATTTGTAATCAGCGGCGTCTCACCATCACATTCCACTACGGGAGCGCAGGAGGAGAGATGCCCGACTGCATGGAATACAGGAGAACATC
>NC_060887.1:2802202-2902418 GCF_014805685.1 Silurus meridionalis | reverse complement strand
GCCAGTTTGTTATGAACATCATTATAGTTAGGACTGAAAACGAGGACATAAAGAGTGTAATGGCTGCATTTCCAGACTTATTGAAGGAAAATATGTACACTGGAGATCAAAATTAGAGAACAATTTATAAACAATTGAACAATTCTGATATAATGTCATCTTCACTGCTCAACAGTTGAAGGAGTTTTGTCCTGTCTATACCATGCTACCAGAACACCTTTTCCACAAAATAACTAAGGCATTTAAAAAAAAACATTATTTTGCAGAAAACACACTGATCAAAATTAGAGAACACTTTCAGATACCTCCCAGTTATTGTGTAATCTGGTACCTGGTGCTAATTTCCTTGATTATCTGTTAACCCTATTTAACTCAGCCTAACTTCCAGTTTCACTGACTCTGCAAGATGGTGGGCCGTTCTAAAGTGACTGAACAGCAGGTTGTCCAGATGAAGGCCAAAGGAATGACCCTATCAGCCATAGCAAGACAAGTTGGTCGTTCCAAATCTGTGATTTCAAGAATATTGAATCTTTACAACATCACAAACTCATTCAAGTCTGCCAAGAAGGCTGGTCGTCCACGGAAGACAAATACAAGAGAGGACAGGATACTGCGGAGGATCTCAATGGGCAATCGTTTCCACACTGCAGCTGGAATTGCTCACCAGTTCAGCGCTGAACAGGGTAAGGATCTGTCTCATCATACAGTGTCTCGACGTTTAAGAGCATTAGGACTGAAAGCCACTCTGCACAGTACAAACCCAAATAACCTGCAGGATTTCATCTTCATGATCACAACACTTCAAACAAAACATCTACAGTACATACAGGATTCAGGGCCATTTTTCGATATTTATATATATGTAATTTTGTATTATTTATATTAGGAGTCTTTAATGCATATGTTTAAAAAATGACTATGTTACTGTATGTACAATGATACTAATTGTGTTCATGTATTGCAAACACTTAATTAGGAACACATAATGTGTGTGTGTGTGTGTGTGTGTGTGTGTGTGTGTGTGTGTGTGTGTGTGTGTGTGTGTGTGTGTGTGTGTAATTATTTGTACAAAGAGTTCCGTCTCATCATTTTCATTATTTTAGATCAAACATGTGCACTACTACTATCAGGTAAAATACAATGTACTCGTAGGAAAAAAACACAAAAAACAAAGTGTCCAAAAACTTACGACCACCAGGCTGAAATAGTCCACGCAGAAACAAAACAGAGTAAGAACAGGAGCTTTGAGGGTTGGGATTTGGACTGTAGTTTATGTTAACAGTCTGCTACACTGACTCAGGACTACAGTTTGTATCTGATCATCACTTCACCTCAACATCATTTAGCTGTAATAAATGGACATTCAGTGAAACCCAGATGAGAACGGGTTCCCTCTTGAGTCTGGTTCCTCTCAAGGTTTTCTCCTTATGCCGTCTCGGGGAGTTTTTTCTCGCCACAGTCGGCACCGGCTTGTTCATCAGAGACAAACTTACACATAAACATCTCATTTATTTTTATCACCACATTATCTGTAAAGTTCTCAAACAGCTAACAATGTTCATTGTTAAAAACGCAATACAAATAAAAATAAATTGAAAATCTGGTTTTGTTGAAATAACAGGTTAACAGATGATAACTGGATAAATAACTAATGAATAAAAGCTCCATCCAGCCAATTAACATGCAAACTGCGGAAACACTTCATATAAACAGAATGTAGAATCACTAAAAGCATTTTAAATGAGATTCATGTGTCTGTTTTGTGTACATACAGGATTTAGGGCCATTTTTCTAGATTGATATTTGAAGGTAATTTTGTATTAAAATAATATTTTGCAGTGTGTTTGTGCTTTAAGTGCTTTGGGACCAGAGTGATGTGTACAGAATCGCTTTTATGATGTCATAATACAAATTTGAGTATCTCATTGAAAACCACCAAACAAACAAACAGCAGCAAGAAGCAGCAGCGATTAGCAGCAACCAAGAAAAATTTTGAAGATTTTCAAAATTTGATGGAAAAAAAGATTTATGGCTCCATGAATTAATAAATAGAAACATTAAGATTTATAATCAAATCGAATCCACATGTCAAGATGTGATCATAACCTTTGGTAAAATAAAAGCTGATTCTTTTATGTAAAACACTATTTGTTAACAAACGTTGGGGACCTTTGGGTCTTCAATATCAAGGTTTACATCAAATGTTAGGATCTTTTAGAGATCTTTTCCAAACATTGGAGCATTAATTGTTTTTGTAATTAAACCAACATGCTTTTTATTATTAAACTTCTCTCTGGACACGTGCTGTGGGTGTGTCTCTGTTTATTCAGGTCTGTGCGGCAGTAATGGCGAGTCGAGGCGAGAGCAAGACGAGTTTCTCAAAGTGGAAATATGCTCATTATTTCACTTTAGTTGAGTATAAAGACAAAAACTTTTTAGTCTAATGTAAGCTGTGTCTTTCTGGTTCGAAGCTCGTATCTACTGCGATAGCAACACCTCCAGAAGCTCCATGCCTGAGGAGCTAGAAGCTAGAAGCTAACCCGGTGTTCTGTTCTACATTGTTGATAGTTTTCATACTTCAGCTGTGAAAGGAACATTTTTCAACACAACAGCTTTTATGATGCAGAAGCCACTTTAGTTTTGTTTTAAGTCAGTTTTGTGTTTGTAGACCATAACGCATAAAAGGGCATTAATGGGAACATTAAAGAAGGTTCTTTAAAAGTAACTAAAAGTTACTTTTAACAGTAACGCATTACTTTTTGGTGTAAATAATCAACAAACTAATTGAGTTACTTTTTGAATAAAGTAACGAGTAACTGTAACTAGTTACTATTTTTTAGTAACCAGCACAACACTGGTGATTAGTATAGTATATTTAATCAAACTCATGTAACCTATTTACTCCAAGTATAATTAAAATAATAATAATCAGTTAGTAATAAATAGAGTAGAATAGGGTCTGACTAATGTTATGAGTGTGTAGGAGAAACAAAAACAAGGCAGACTTAAGCATGTTTATTGGGAAAGAAGAGTTTGTGGGCCATTGCTGCTGCAGAAGACATGGGTGAGCAATCAGGATCAGACTCAGGGGAAGATATGGGAGGATAATAATAATCAGGTGAGAGAACGGGGGAAGTAGGAGAATAATCAGTAGATGACCAACATGAAGGATAATGAGGAGATGGTAGAGTTGATGCAGGAATACGAGAGTCGTCATAGTCTTCATTGTTGGTCTGTGTCACCTGATGATAAACAGCAGGAAGGTCAGACGAGGTCTGTGTGCCCATATCACGTGTAAAAGTATTCTTCACGATGCGAGGATGCAGACAGGGGTTCTCTGGAACAGCTGGAGTAGAGAGATGTTTATTAAATGGAGCAATCTCAGTGGTGAGGGAGAAGAGCTGAAATTGACGATACTGTCGGAGGAGAACGCTCCTAAGAGCTGTCCCAGAATGTCTGTGACATGGAGCTGAATAAAAGAAACCAACAGGGAGCCAAAACTCAAAGCACACTTTAGGTTGCGGGCCGAACAGGATAAACATTTATTGAACACACTAAAACAATGTTTTTTGAACATAAATATTAATAAAAACAGACAGGAAAATTATTCCAGAACAAATAAAATTAAACTTTAAATAACCTAAAATATTTTGCTTTACATAAAAATATATCATCAAAAAGATCATTCTGAGAAACCAAGAGCAATTGGAGAAACATGAAGCTCAGCTGAGGGCACTTTGGGTTCTGACTATGAGAAACAGCAGAAACAGAAAGCTGAACCTCTACAAGCCCAAAGAGTCGCAGAAAATCTCTGAGGAAACAAAGATTCTTAGGTGAGGGAAGAGAAATGAGGATGGAAACCTGAGAGTGACTGGAGGAAGCTGTACAGCTGTTCAGCAATATGACTTCAGCACTAGAGAAAGAACTATTTATTATATTAATTTTAATAATTCAGTCCATTCAGTTTGGTCAATTCAGTTCAAAAAGATTCGATTCGATGATTTTGACTCCTTAGATTCAGTTCAATGAGGTCGACCGAGTCTGAGTCCATAGATAGTTCAAGAAATTTCCTTTCAGCAGTCTCTCAAAAAGAAACCAGCAGGTGGTCAGAATGTTGCTACTCTGTTCCTGGGTTAGTTTCAGGGTTCACCTCAGTCAGCTTCATCTGGTCATTTATGATTCTACAACATTCATATAGTCACTCGGGTCAACTTCCGGATTGTGTGTAATCTTCCTCTGTAATCTGTACATGCAGAGTGTGTGTGTGTGTGTGTGTGTGAGAGAGAGAGAGAGATAGAGAGAAATAAAGTGAGTGACATGATGATGTCACCGACAGAGGCGGGCATCTAGGTGTGATGTCACAGTGTGACACGTATATATAATTCAAAGCGTGCTTTTGTTTCTCATTTGTGAATTTACCAATTGTAAGTAAAGAGACACTAAAATTGACAACCACCAAACAAACAAACAGCAGCAAGAAGCAGCAGCGATTAGCAGCAACTAAAAAAACATTACAAATCCTCTTCTATTGAACATTTCTTCATACAGGTACCTGGTAAGCCGTCTAAATAATTATGGCAGAATATTGTACATTATTTAGTAGAAGACTCGAAAAGTACAAAGTCATTATTTAGCGACATTAGCATGGGCAACTAGCCGGCTAGCTAATCTTAGCTTTTATAGTTTAACTTTTTATATTAATCCAACAAATTGACCTAATATTTAGTATAGAATCTATTAGATACAATGAAGTAGCTTAATTTAACCTATTTATCCCATATTTTAATCAAACTCATGTAACCTGTTTACTCCAAGTATAATTAACATAATATACTAATAAATAGAGTAGAATAGGGTCAGACTGGGACTACAATTTTAATAATCCTTGCAGCCGTGGCATGTTTTATCTGTTGTGGAATTCCTTGTCATTGTTTAGACAATACGTACAGCTCCCAGTGTATAAAATTACAGGTGAAGAGTCTTCTACAGAAAACATCTCCACAGATATGGATCAAAACATCTATGTGGATTTGGATGGAGGGATTATGGCCCTAGTCGATGAGAAAAAATGACTGTAACAAACGTTTCCTTATAACTAAAATCACTAAACTCTTTCTACGCTTCAATTCTGAGCCTTTGATTATATCGTATATAAATCATGTTGTTGTTGTGTGTATTTTATGCTGTGTGCAGGAACATGGCAGCTGGTGAACATAGGAGGCTTCTGCAAGGTATGCGTCTGCATCAAGGCACGTGTGCCTACATCAAAGCATGTGCTGAGGGGTATCGCTTCAACTTTGACACCTTTAGAGCTCCCTGCGATGCTTGTTATTTACTTGTTCTTCTAAAGCATTGCCTGTGGTGCCTGGAGCAGCCCACCTGTCCTTTAGGTGAACGGTGCCATCATTTACCCCGTAAATGGTTCAGGTTTCCTCCAGAAAAGGACGAATTTGTTTGGGAAACTGATGCGGACCCGTTCAGACCGGTGATGGACATTCTGCACCATGCTGACATGTTCTCCCCAGATGGAATGTGGCTAGATTCCATCCAGAACTCTGTCTATGATCTTCCTGCAGGACTTAAGCTGATCACACGTATCTTTCATGTGCGTGAGGGCTATTACCCTTGCCCAATCGTTTGGAGTTCCTGCCCGCTCGCTGGTTGCTCCGAGAACTCACAGTTTTCTGTTCACGGACTTCGTCATGCAAAGCACCTTTGTAACGTACTACACCATCACCTTCTGTGGCTATGTTCTATGGACAACTGAACCAGCGAAACATCGTGATTGGAATTGTCGTCCTATCCTTTGTCACAAATTTCACACAATCGGAACAGACTCAATGGTATTCTCATCAAGTCTTCACGGTGGTGATTTGAGGTTTCACGATGAGGTGTGGTCTTCACTGCAGTCTCACAGTTCTATATCTGTTCCCCTGCCGCACTGGATCAGACGACTATCACCCATTCCATAGTTAAGCCACTTTGCACTAGACTGCATCAACTTTTATTTGCTTTTATTTTCTTATGTTTTCACATTTGTTAGTTACTTGTACAATCACGACTGAGGATGACCTTGGTGGTGAGTCCACTGTTGCGCCACTGGTGGGCAGAGTGGGAATTTTACATAAACTTTGGTTGCTGTCAGGGTTTTTCGCCCACTCCCAGTTCATCATGTTGTGATTAGGCTTATCCATTGATGCTTTGAGGGTGGTGATGATGTTGATTTTGGTCGATTTCTTTTTTGTTTTTTTTTGTTTTCGATTTTGCTTGATTTTTTTGCTTAGATTTCTGTCTTATTTAGATTTTATTTTACTAGTTTAATTTTTTTAGTTATGAATATATAAATAAATACAATTATTTTTGTCTTATGTGATGTATGTTTGTTAACGGTTTAAAATAGAAGTAAGAATAGAGTGTGAGACTAATTAATAATGGAGTGATGGATCTAATCCTCCTTATCTAGCGTGTGACCTAATAATTAGTATAGTATATTTAATCTAAATCATGTAACCTATTTACTCCAAGTATAATTAACATAATAATAATCAGTTACTAATAAATAAAGTAGAATAGGGTCTGACTAATGTTATGAGTGTGTAGGAGAAACAAAAACAACGTACAAGGCAGACTTAAGCATGTTTATTGGGAAAGAAGAGTTTGTGGGCTGCTGCAGAAGACATGGGTGAGCAATCAGGATCAGACTCAGGGGAAGATATGGGAGGATAATAATAATGATCAGGTGAGAGAACGGTGGAAGTAGGAGAATAATCAGTAGGGCACCAACATGAAGGTTAAACAATGAAGCGGCTAATTTATGGATTTTTCCTGGGTTTTTACCGGTTTCACAAGCTTCAAGCCAAAAAACTGAGCCCCATAACATCAGACCAATGAAATTGCCAAATGGATTCAGGTGAACCAATGAAGCTCTTTATATTAAATTAGTTGCACTCCCACTGAATCGACCCACACCACATCATAAATATGGATGAGGTTCCTCTGATGTTTGACCTGCCGCTCACTCGCACTGTCTACAGGAAAGGAGAATAATTCGTCACGCTGAAAACAACCGGGCATGAAAAAACACTTCACCTGTGTTCTGAGCTGCACGGCATTGGGAGAAAAGATTCACCGATGGTGATTTTTAAACGCACGACAATGCCAAAAGAAAAACTCCCGAGAGAAATTGTTGTGAAAGGAAAAGGAGAAAAAAACAGTGAACAATGACTTTCTTGTTAGGCTACTGTTTAGATACAAGCCGTGTAACAGACACTGTCTTTAATTAAAGCCTGTGTAAAGTTCATTAGTTTCAGTGGGAGTGCATCTGATTTAATATAAAGAGTTTCATTGGTTCACCTGAACCCGTTAGGCAATTTTATTGGTCTAATGTTATGGGGCTCAGTTTTTTGGCTTGAATCTTGTGAAACTGGGAATAACCCAGAAAAAATTTATATATTAGCCACTTCATTGTTTAAGCTGCGAGATTCAAAGCGAAGGAAAAAAGTAGCGGCTTATATACCGGAAAATACGGTAGTCTAACAGTAGTTAGTGAACAATGTTGAACCAAAAAAACTACCTCCTCTCAGTAGTTTGCTCCAGCTCATTTCTCAGAGCCTGTAACTTTGGTTTGAGCGGCTTCCTTCCATCATCAAGATTTAAGAAGAAAACCTGGATGAACTTAAAAAAGCCACTTAACTTCTCAGGGTAGCTCAAATGTAGAGCATTCATAAGCCCAAACTAAATTACAAGTGAATCAGTCCAAAATCTTTGTGGCATTACAACCTGATCCTCAAAGATGATTGACACATGGCGAGTGTTAAAGAAAACACCACGTCTTTATTCACCACTGACACCAGAGCCACTGCTCCCTCCTGGGCTTCCAACTCATCCTGAAATAAGAATACATGCTCAGTGAGTGTGTGTGCAAATGTACATCTGCCACTTGGAAAAACAAATTACAGTAGTAGCTCAGGTTACAAGTTTAATTCGTTCTGGGAGCGAGCTCGCAACCTAAAACGCTGGTATCCTAAAAAACATTTCCCATAAGAAATAAAGGAAATTTACTTGATGCGTTCCACAAGTCCATAAATACACATATACACACGATTTCAAAGGTTTTGTAATGGTAATTGTTGTACACATTTTAACCCCTAACATCGGAAATGAAAAAGATTTTGCTCACAATCTTTGCTCGCAGGCCGATGCAACACTCGTAACCCAATACAAAATTTATTACAAATCTTTTCTCGTATTCCAATTTGCTCGTATTCAAAGTTTCTCGTGACCCGAGGTTCTACTGTATGAAAAACATTTTTTTTTATATTATACCATCCATGGTTTAAAATAGAATAATATCAGAAAGATCATTTTTAGATATAAATTTCTGAATCATTATTGTATTATTATAATCATATTGTCATTACTGGCATTCTGCAATTTAGTATTTTTAACATTTTAAATGAATATAAGAGATTTAGGGGATGTATTATTGCTCTTTGTTTTTCTGTATAATGGGGTGCAATTGTAGTCTGAATGTTTTTACCACTGTTTTTAGCAATGTTTACCTCAGAATATTTAATACGGTAATTGTACTTGCAGATATGTAAAAAGACAATAACAATACCTTGCAAATGTCCTCCTTTAAGTAAAGTGAAAGGCCTGCCAGGGCTCCTGTTCTGGATACATTGATGTCCTTTTTGTCCTTTTGCAGAAACAAATACATTGCACAAAGATCTCAGGGTTGAGTGTTCACATTTACTTAAATGTAATGCAATGCACTTAAAATATATTTACATGTTCTTCAAATGCCATCAAAAAGTCTTCCATCTTCTCACCAAAATATCCTATTTTCCTCTTTTTATACAGTTTCAGAAACTGAGGTTTATATTTGGCAAGAGCAGCATAGAAAGAAAATGGCAGATTTTGATTTGTTATCCTGTGAAATTAGCTGTAAAGCTGCATTGGGAACAAAAGGACATACAAATCAACAATCCATATTAAACTAAGACTTTTCCAGCTCAAGCAGTGCTGCAAAGGCGAGTGACACTATGTGGTCCTAGTAACAGTTTTTACTTACCGAGCTTCAAAAAGTGTGCAGGACATCTATCTTTTAGTTCAGCAATTGATGGAGCTGAATTCAAAATTTCTTCATGCCTGAGAGAAAGGTGTGTTGCATATGCTGATGGATAAGAGTCATGTCTTTTCCTTCTACAGCTTTCTTGAACTGGTCCATCATCTCAAGTCTCTTGGTTTCAAAATGCCCTTAGTCTGTCCACAGGGATAACTGAAGGAAATTCATTTCCCTCTGAACTTGAGAAAAGAGAGGGAAAGGAAAAAAAAAAAAGAATTTGGAAAAAGAATAAGGAGAGAAAATTTGATCAAATTTAGATTTGGAATCTTGATTAAAATTTGTTAAAGAACTGTACTTATCTAAATTGGTGTTTGTATAAGGAGTTTTTTTTTCCTGCTTTTCTTCGGACTCGGTTTGAAATAGTTCACTACGCGGGACTGAACAGATGGCGAGCCACCCACAGAACGGATCGGAAAAAGTTACTTTGGTTTTACATTGATATACCTTTTGAGGTTTTTGCAAAACTTCATAACTGAGTGAACGGAGCATTGGAGCAGTTGCTCATTGTGCGGAAATTGGTGTGTGTGTGTTTCCTGCCTCCTGTGACACCTAAATCTTCTGTAGGCCCTGTGAATTGATGAAATCTAACATTACTATCTGTTACTTACCTTAATAGTATAGCTGTGTCACACAAGTGTTACAATAGGCTTTATGCTTATACATTTTAACAGCTATCACATCAAGTATGTTGTGTTTTTAATCCCTTGTCAGCTTTAAAGTTTTCCCTCTGTCGAAAATGCAGCGTTGCCTTCTCTTAGAGTGTACTCAAACTCATATGAGAATGGGGGAACAACAAAGACCTCTGGCCAACGGCTAAGGTGCTCTGGTGAATCTATTAATCTATCAAAAATAAGGCAACCTTAGAAGCATAAAGATCTAACCAAGATAGCCGCTCGTGTGAGTTTGTGTTAATTTGTCAGTCAGTCTTTTAAGTTTTTTAAATCTTACATTTGCTAAAATTGTTAGTAGTGTGTTTATACCACTTTTTATTTTATTATTTTACTTTTTATTAACTAACTGGAGATTATTCCATGTTTGAAAAAATGTGGACTTTTATACCGGTATGCCTACTTTGCTCCATGCTATGGAGAATGCCATTGGTTGGTGTGGGCAGCGGGCCTTCTGCTGTTGAATGGGAGAGACGCGCACCTGCGCCGCGTCGGTGGGCTTCGGGGGCCGCTGTGGACTGGATTGGGGAACCGCTCATGGTTGGTGTGGATTGGATGTCTTCTACTGGGTATGAGGGACACGCATCTGTGCTATGTCTGTGCGTTTTATGTGCTGGGACCGCTGCGGAACGGACCGGTGTTTTGGCGGTGACGCTGCGAGGCTTTGAACTCTTCTCTTGGTGGCCCGTTTGGATGCGTGATCCACCGCAAAGTTTGTTTTGCCTCTTGGTCAGAGGAAATGTAAAACTGACCCACTATGCTACATCTATTTGCGCCGATAACAGTCCGAGCTGCGGCATGGCAAAGAGAAAGTGGTTTGTGCTTCTGCTACTGCTTTCAGGTAACATTCATCCCAACCCAGGCCCAGAGTTGGCTCAGCTTTAAACACCAGATTAACTTAAATTAAGTAATGGTATACGATTTTTCCATCTTAATGTAAGAAGTTTGGTAATTAAGGTGGACGCAGTTCGAATCTGGGCAGATTCAACCGATGCTGACATAATTCTCACAGAGACTTGGTTGAAAAAATCGATTACAGATGCCATGGTGCGTATTAATGGATATAATGTTTTTAGAGCTGATCGTAGTAAAAAAGGAGGAGGGGTTGCAGTTTATATTAAGGAAAATATAAATTGTATTTGTATTGATTCAGTTAGTATTTTAAAATGTTTTAAACTTATAGCTATTAAAGTATTTTTATCTAATGGGTCTGATATGATGGTGGTCGGTTGTTACCGCCCACCTTCAGCTTCAAGGGAGGCAATTTCATTGCTTACAGACAGGTTGCATAACTGGTCTAATTTGGTCTAACTCGCCTAAATGGAAAGAGTATGAGTAATTCATCTTTGATTGATATTATTTTAACTAATATTCCCCATGTTTTTTTCTGCGATAGGAGTTTTTTGTAATGATCTTAGAGATCATTGTGCAATATCCTGTGTGAGAAATTTTAAGATGCCTAAGAATACACCCAGATTTATATTTAGACGTCAATTAAAAAGTTTTAATAAACAAGCGTTTTTGCATGATGTGTATAATAGTGACTTACATTTGGTTTCGTCTATACCTGATGTGGTTGATGCTTGGGATTATTTTAAATAAACTTTTTTGAAAATTTGTGATAAACATGCTCCTTTACGTAGATATCGGGTGAGTGGGAAAAATAATCCTTGGTTTAATGAATCTGTTTCAAATCTTATTAAACAAAGAAATGGGGCCTGGTCCAAAGCAAAGAAAACAAATAGAGATGAGGACTGGTCAAATTATAGATAATTACGAAATAAGTGTACAAAATCGATAAAAAATTCCAAAAGCCAGTATTATCTTAATCTAATTAACAATAACATGAATGATCCTTCTGAATTTTGGAAATTAACTAAATCTCTTGTAGGGTCAAATAAATCAACTGATCTTCCAAAACTTTTAAAAGTAGACCAAAGAATAATTTCAGACAAGGCTGATATTGTTAATATGTTTGATAATCATTTTATTTCAGCTAGTTTGATAACAGATACCAGTAATTCGCTGGTCACTGGCGAACAGGAAATTGAAGAGCCAACAAATTATAATGACTCAGATTTATTTTCCTTTACCGCTATATTGCCCAGCCAAGTTTATACACTACTTTCAAATTTAGACTGTAAGAAATCAGGTGGATCTGATAAAATTGAACCAGTTTTTTTTTAATTGTCTGCAGATATTATTGCTAAACCTATTGCATCAATATTTAATTTGAGTCTATCCACTAATGTAATTCCAACTTCTTGGAAATCAGCTATGGTTATGCCATTATTAAAAGGAGGAGATCCCTGTGATTTAAATAATTATCGACCTCAAGTCAAGTCAAGAATTTCTAAACTACCGATCTTAGCAAAAGTTTTCGAATCTATAGTAAATGATCAAATGAAAGAATATCTAGGTAGTCATAATATTCTAAATGCATTTCAGTCAGGTTTTAGAGCGGGTCATAGTACGATAACAGCTACTACACTTATTACAAATGATTTAATAACTGCTCTCGATGAAAGACAGCATTGTCTTAATCTAATTAACAATAACATGAATGATCCTTCTGAATTTTGGAAATTAACTAAATCTCTTGTAGGGTCAAATAAATCAACTGATCTTCCAAAACTTTTAAAAGTAGACCAAAGAATAATTTCAGACAAGGCTGATATTGTTAATATGTTTGATAATCATTTTATTTCAGCTAGTTTGATAACAGATACCAGTAATTCGCTGGTCACTGGCGAACAGGAAATTGAAGAGCCAACAAATTATAATGACTCAGATTTATTTTCCTTTACCGCTATATTGCCCAGCCAAGTTTATACACTACTTTCAAATTTAGACTGTAAGAAATCAGGTGGATCTGATAAAATTGAACCAGTTTTTTTTTAATTGTCTGCAGATATTATTGCTAAACCTATTGCATCAATATTTAATTTGAGTCTATCCACTAATGTAATTCCAACTTCTTGGAAATCAGCTATGGTTATGCCATTATTAAAAGGAGGAGATCCCTGTGATTTAAATAATTATCGACCTCAAGTCAAGTCAAGAATTTCTAAACTACCGATCTTAGCAAAAGTTTTCGAATCTATAGTAAATGATCAAATGAAAGAATATCTAGGTAGTCATAATATTCTAAATGCATTTCAGTCAGGTTTTAGAGCGGGTCATAGTACGATAACAGCTACTACACTTATTACAAATGATTTAATAACTGCTCTCGATGAAAGACAGCATTGTGTTGCCTTGTTTGTTGATTTGACAAAAGCATTTGACTTAGTGGATCATGACTTACTGTTAAAGAGACTTAAATATATAGGTCTTTGTAATTCGGCTTTGAGTTGGTTTAAAAATTATTTATTTGATCGAACGCAATGTGTTGCTGTAGATAATTATGTTTCATCCGTGTTAACAGTCAAAAAGGGTGTTCCCCAAGGTTCTTTATTGGCACCACTTCTTTTTTCTATTTTTACAAATGAATTAGGGCAGGGAATAAAATCCGCAAAGCTACATTTTTATGCTGACGATACAATTATTTATTCAACCGCATCCTCTTTGTCACAAGCTATTGAAATTCTCCAAAATTCTTTTAACACTTTTCAGCATAATTTACTCCAATTGAAATTAGTTTTAAATGCGAAAAAAAAACTAAGTATATTATTTTTTCGCGTAGTCGTTCTATGATCACTGCTCCGTCTATCATTTCTATTGATGGCGTGCATGTAGATACAGTAACAACTTACAAATATCTAGGAATATGGATAGACGAGAAATTGGTGTTTGATGTTCATATTGATTACTTGGTAAAAAGATTAAAACCGAGACTGGGTTTTCTTTTTAAGCTAGAAAGCTAGAAAGAAAATTATACAGAGTACTTTTTTACCCATTTTAGATTATGGTGATATTATTTATATGCATGCCTCTATATATTTATTAAAAAGATTAAATTGTGTTTATCATGCTGCATTGCGTTTTATAACAAATGCTTGTTCATGTACTCGTCATTGTTTGCTATATAACTGTGTAGGTTGGACCTCCTTATATCAAAGAAGGAAATCACATATATTAGTATATACTGTAAAGGCATTGCTTGGTATGCTTCCAAATTATATGACTAGGCTTTTATGTTTGCGTAAAAAGAACTACAGCACCAGATCGTCAACTGGTATTACATTAGACGTACCTAGAGTACACTCGGAACATGGAAAATCTGCTTTCTCTTACTGTGCTCCTTGGCTGTGGAATGAATTTCAAGCTATTACTCCACTAGAAATAATTCCTTCTTTGAATCTGTTTACAAATATATTTGCAATGTAAAACGAGTGAGGTATGTAACTGTTTTAATTAATTCCTTTATTTTATTTTTGTATTTTTTGTATGTTATGTGTTTATGTGAAATTTTTATATGGCCACCTTGGCCAGAACTCCCTGGAAGAAGAGATTTCTGTTAATCGCAATGGGACCTTCCTGGAAAAATAAAGGTTAAATAAAAAATAAAATGTAACAGAGATATCTACTGAAGTTAGCATGCTAAGCTAGCCCCGGTCCATCCTCAGAGAGCATGGAGTCCCGCTGACCTTCACTCGCTTTATTATACACAGTTTACAGCCGTTTTTATCTTATTTATGACTGTAATATCGCTCTTCTCTCAGGAACAACAGAAAAGCTGTGAAGACGCCATCATACTCTAACTGTGTTTCTCTCTGTAAAGTGCGCATGCGCGTGTGTGTGTCTGTGTGAGAGAGAGAGAGAGAGAGAGAGAGAGAGAGAGAGAGAGAGAGAGAGAGAGAGAGAGAGTACTACTTAATATAAAAAAAATAAAGAAAATATACTTATGTGACGTCACAGGCGGTGGATCAGGACACGCCTATATAAGCCAGAACGCGCCTCTGTTTCTCATTTGTGAATTTGCTAATTGTAAGTAAGGAGACATAAAAATGAAGCTCTTCAGAAGATTTAGAGATTTTTTTCAATGCTGGAGACAAATGAAATATAAACAGCTTGTTGAAGAGGAGGATGAGGAAGTTGATAAGAGAAATGCCATACATCTCCAGAGCTGGGTGATAGAAAAAGAACATCTGGAGGAACGTGTTGCTCAGCTTGAGTTCAGTTTGGACCTGACCACCATAAAGCTTCAATCTTCCATGAAAATGCATGATGAACTGCAGAAAACTGTGGATCTTGTGAAAGACAGCTGGGTGAGAGAACAAAAGAAAGTGGAAGAACATGTTGCTCAGCTTGAGGCCACTTTGAAACGGACCACCATAGAGCTCCAGTTTTACTACAAAAACTATAAGGAACTGGAGAAAACTGTAGAATGTGAGAGAGAGAGCCAAGCAGAGAACAAAAAAAGCAGAGGAACATGTTGCTGAGCTTGAGGTCACTTTAGAACAGACCACCATGGAGCTTCAGGATACTCAGAATCACTGTGAGAAAGAGAAGAAGACTTCAGAGAATTAGACAGATTATTATATTAGGAACTGAATGCTAAACCTCCATGTCCAAAAATAATAAATAAAGTCAACAAAAATCTTAAATATGAGATAATCATATTAATCTTCATTTAACTTGTGTTTCATTTATTTATATCACAAAATGTAGCTTAAAATTAAACATGAACCCCTGTATGTAAAACAGTAAAAAAAACTAAGAAAAACTAAAAGTATTTCGTTTACAGATCAGAAAATTATCTTTTAGACAATTTAATATTATCAAGAAAAATATCTTGCTTTGTTAAAGATCAACATCACATATAACTAGACAACAAAACACCATTAATATTTGTACAGAATTAAGTAAAAAGAAAGTCCTGACATGGCCACTAGAGGGCAGTGTGAGACTGACATCTGACAACCAACTGCAGTTATTATTATTATTATTATTATTATTATTATTATTATTATTATTATAGTTTTGGGGGGATTTATGAATGTTCCTTGCTTTGATCAGCAATATCAGTCCAGTCCAGTTTTATTGTTTAAGCAAAACCAATTATTAGAATTTAATCATTTTATCACTTTGGGTTTTAATAATGTGTAAATCTGCATATAATAATAATAATACAAATTATTCATTATAAAATCATAAATATGTTTAAATGTAGACCTTTATGTACTAAAGCACCTCAGTGCAATAAAGTATTACATTCTAAAGTCCAGCAAACACGACATGAGTCAATTCCTTGTAGCATTTTCTTGAACTTGGTTTGCAGGAGAAAATCTGGTTTTGTTGAAATAACAGGTTAACAGATGATAACTGGATAAATAACTAATGAATAAATGCTTCATCCTGCTCATTAACATGCAAACTGATGAGTTCCATCACCTGCTGTATGAACCTGAACAGAATCCACATTGTATTTCTAGTTGAAGATGCTAAGATTCTCTTTTTATTGAAATCTTTTTATTAAAACAGCAGGATGAGTTACTAAAGCTGAGCTTTTTCTCTTATTGAGACGTGAATTCTGTAGAACTGCTACTGCAATTTTTACATGAGATGCAATAAAATCGTCCACCTACAGAACCTACAGAAACCAAACATGACTTCCTGTAACTCAGCGTAACTTCCATGGAGAAGTCTCCCCCGTGTGGGTGGAGGAGGAACTGCTACAGTTTAGAGCCTGATTTGAGGTCAGAGCAAGTTGAGTTCTAACATGTAAATAGTACATTTAATAAATTTAGTACCACCTTCATGCAGGTTCTCAGCATAAATAGTGAATGAACCACATCTGACTCGGAAAGACCGGTGTCCAAATACTTTTGATCACACCGTGTGTATCAGCTGAAAAGCAGCAGCTTCGGATCAGTCGCTTTTCCACACTGAGGTTAAGGCCACATCTTTAAAATACACGGTTAAGCAGCCGCACTTTGTGTTGCGCGTCTAATCGTACATGTACGGTATGGGTGGTGGGAGCGGTCAAAATACATGTAAAGACGCTTCAGAACGGCGTTTCCGTTAAGAAACAGAAAAATCAGTGCATATTTTGCGGTGCGAGACCGTTAAGTGTTTTATACGTCAGTAGTAGTATTTTATAATCAATGTGAGATTTGATTGGGAGCAGTGTAGATGATTAAAACAGGGGTGATGTGATAATATTTCCTAGATCTAGTGAGGACTCTTGCTGCTGCATTCTGAACTAACTGAAGCTTATTTCTGCACTTACTCACACACCCAGACAGTAAAGCGTTACAGTAGTCTAATCTACAAGTAACAAAAGCATCAACTAGTTTTTCTGCATCCTGTAACGACATCATATTTCTAATTTTAGCAATATTTCTAAGGTGAAAGAAGGCGATCCTGGTGATATTATTCACGTGAGTCTTAAAGGAAAGTCTACAGTCAATAATCACACCAAAATCTTTAACTGCTGTACACGCTGAAACAGAAACACCATCCAGAGATGCTACGGAATCAGAAAGGTTGCTTTTAGCTGCATGTGGTCCTACACTGTAAAAAATGATTTGTTGACACAACTTGATTTAGTCCAGTCATCTTGTTGCATTGACTAAGTTAAGTTTAGCACATTAGGTGTTAAGTTACTCAACTTTTATTCATGTGTTGAAATGATTGAGCCACTGTTCTGAATCAATTAATGAGCATTTCAAATCTTTAGTTAAAGCAACTGAAAAACCTATTGGTAAAACATCATTTTTCATGTTTTCACAACAATAGATCTAGTCTAATTCACATAAAATAGTCATTTTTCCTCAACATAACTGTGAGTTTACTGGACTTTGGTTTGACAAGTAGTTCTGGAAATCTAACCAGATTTTTTTATGAAATCAACACAACTGCAAAATTCAAACTCTCAGCATTTATTTTTTAAACAGATACACTGCATCCAAAAACACAGACATCAAGAATTCTCTTACAAAGATATAAAAACACTAGACAAGAAAAACCTTCACATATACACAGCTCACACAAACAGGAGCAAACTTCTATATGCACAGACCAACATCCTCGAGCCAAAATACTACAAATAACTCTCCTTGTCATCAGATATATTCATTACAAGAACAAGTGTACATGAATAATTCACAATAAGCCGTGTTAAACTTTACATTCAACTGTTCAACTGTCTTCAATTCCCAATCATAGTAAAAAACAAGGAAAGAGGAAGCAGTACAAGAAAACAGTCAGTTTAAAAAGATTTCAAGAATCCCAATTTCACTTCCTGTTTTCTGTTCTGACATTTTACAGATTTAAATGATGTATTGTTTTTATCTGTACAATTAATAAAGACAGTAATTTTAACACTCATCAATCAAATACAAATATCAACAGAATCTGAATAAAAGACAGTTTGGACTTTAAAAACCTCTATGTATTATGTAACAGAGATATCTACTAAAGTTAGCATGCTAAGCTAGCCCAGCTCCGTCCTCAGAGAGAGAGAGAGAGAGAGAGAGAGAGAGAGAGAGAGAGAGAGAGAGAGAGAGAGAGAGAGAGAGAGAGACCAGAGGGCGGAGCATCTCGGTGTGACGTCACAGTAGGGCAACTTCTATGCAAGTCAGAATGCGTCTCTGTTTCTCTCATTTCCGAGGTTTGTGCATGTGAGTAAAGAGACGTAAACATGGGGCTCTTCAGAAGGTTTAGAGAAATTTTTCAAACCAGAAGAAAGAAGAAAACTAAGCAGATTGCTGAAATGAAGGAGAAGCTGGAACACATAGTGAAAGTAGTAAAAGACTTGGATGCATTTTCTAATCCAAGGATAGAGAAGATAACAGAAGAGAAAGAAGAGAAAGCCATTCTGCTACAGACGGTGCAAAAGCTGGAGGCTACTTTGGCTTCTGAGCGAAAGCAGCAGGAACAGGACATAACTGAGAGAAGCCAGAGCTGGGCAAGAGAACAAAAACAACTGGAGGAACGTGTAGCTCAGCTTGAGTTTATTTTGGAACAAACCACCAAGAAGCTCCAGTCTTCTCTTGAAATCCATGAGAAACTGGAGAAAACTGTAGAATGTGAGAGAGAGAGCTGGACGAGAGAACAAAAGAAAGTGGAGGAACGTGTTGCTCAGCTTGAGGCCAATTTGGAACAGACCACAATGGAGCCCCAGTCTTCTATGGAAATCCATGAGAAACTGGAGAAAACTGTAGAATGTAAGAGAGAGCTGACGAGAGAACAAAAACAACTGGAGGAACATGTTGCTCAGCTTGAGGTCACTTTGGAACGGACAACCAAGAAGTTCCAGTCTTCTATGGAAATCCATGAGGAACTGGAGAAAACTGTAAAATGTGAGCGAGAGAGCTGGACGAGAGAACAAAAGAAAGTGGAGAAACGTGTTGCTCAGCTCGAGGTCACTTTGGAACAGACCGCCATGGAGCTTCAGTCTTTCCTGAAAATCCTTAAGGAACTGAAGAAAACTGTAGAATGTGAGAGAGAGAGCTGGACGAGAGAACAAAAGAATATGGGGCAACATGTTGCTCAGCTTGAGGTCACTTTGGAACAGACCACCATGGAGCTCCAGTATACTCAGAATCACTGTGAGAAAGTAAAAAATAGTGCAGAGCAGGAGAGAGATCATTTGATCAGAGACAAAGAGCGACTGGAGGAACATGTTGCTAGTTGGATGCCACTGTGCTCTGTGCTGACGAAAAGAAGACTTCAGAAAATAACACAGATCGTTATATGAGAGTCCGAGAGCGATGGGAGGAAATTGTTGCTCAGCTGAGACAAGAAAACATTCAAAAGAAAACGAGAAATAGAAAAAAAAAAGAAGAAGACAAGAGAAACAGAGAGTCTGAACATGCCTTTTTCCTCTTTCTGTTTCTCTTATGGCTATTTATGATAGTTTTACACTTATAGTCAATTGTATAAAGCTGAGTGTAAAGCTATTGTATCTTGTAGATCGTCTCTTCTTTTGATCATTTTTTATTTCTGTCTTGTCAAAAATACTGATTTTAATCTTTTACTACAGCGAGACACAATAAACACTATTAACAACCATTATTTTTGTCTTCCTTACAAATTCCGTATGACCTCCTCATGGATTCTTCCACTTAGTTTATATCCCTCTTGTGGGGCAGGGGGCTGTGGCACGGGGTCATAATGCTGAGGGGGAGGGAGGTCAGGATGGGAAACTCAGTGCCACATTGTGCAAAACACCACACACCCTGATAATCTTACACACTTTTAATGGGTGGTATAAAAGTCTTCCACCTGAGACATCCAGAGCTCCACATCTGCATTTAAGAAGGTGAGGAGCATATGAGGGGTGATTTATTCCATTTATGATTTATTCCAGCTCATTATGGAAAGATAAAATAAACTGATATTTGGTCCTGTGCCATGAACATAAAAGCAATAATAGCTACAGAAAAGCTCCTGCTTCCCTCTGTAGCAGGTTTTTAAATCCTATTTAAAATGCTTTCAGTGATTCTACATTCTGTTTATATGAAGTGTTTTCACAGTTTGTATGTTAATTGGCTGTATGGTGCATTTAAGTGCATGTGAATTATGTGAATTTATGAACCACATCTGGCTGGAAAAGACACGTGTCCAAATACTTTTGACCACACAGTGTGTATCAGCTGAAAAGCAGCAGCTTCGGATCAGTCGCGTTTCCTCTGGGATTCAACTCTGAAAGATCACTTTTGATATTATATAAAATATTTTATATTATATATTTGATATTATTTGTTTGGACTTTTTTTTCCTCAGCATCACTTTTCCTCCTGTAGCTTCGAGAGACGTCATGTTCCAGGTGGAGGATGAAGACCCTCTGTCGGGATGAAACGAACTGTACGACACCTGGAACGGTGAGTTTCTGAGCTTTATGGATTTTATTCTCTTTAAAACACAGAGTTTATCATTTATTATAATTCTGCTGTTAAACTGAGAGGAAAGAAAAATGGCTTCAGTTCAGCAGAAATGAACTGATAAACAGTGTTAGGAAAAGACAAAGTGTTCAAATATTTACTCAAATATAAATCGTGATAACTTGTTAAAATGTGTTTAATGGTTTAATAGGGGATTTATTCAGGTTTAAACACAAGCTGGTGGTGAAGGTAATATTGATTATAGATTCCTTTTATGAGACGCGTCTCACTGTGTGTTTGTCTCTTCAGACACAGGAAGACGGAGACAGGACATCGCATCAGTCTCCTCAAAGCAGCTCGTCCCCTGTGAGGACTCGGTCTCCTCCAAGCAGCATGTCCCCTGTGAGGACTCGGTCTCCTCCAAGCAGCATGTCCCCTGTGAGGACTCGGTCTCCTCCAAGCAGCTCGTCCCCTGTGAGGACTCTGTCTCCTCCAAGCAGCTCGTCTCCTACCAGTCATGAGCCTCACATAGAGATAAATACAGAGCACATAGTGTTTGAACAGCTTTATGTTATAGGTTATTGTTAGATTTTTATCATGCCCAAACGAAACTTAATTCTTGGAGAGGTTTTCTATATGACCTGCGATGCCCGTGGTGCCTTTCTGATATCAGGGAAGAAGAAATACACAGCACACAGAATGCATGTTCTTCCTCTTCTGTTCATTGCAGGTAGCAGAACGTATATATACACATACAGAGAAAAGGCTGTCCTAAACTTGTTTCCTGTTTATACAAGAGGATATACTAGCTGGAGATGTGTGAGCCCAGATAAGTCTCCCTGTTTACCTTACAGACTAACATCGTAAATATTCTATAGACACTGAACAGACAAAGTAATGTGTGTGAGATAGTGTGAGAAACATCTTAACACTAACAATGGCCACTTTAAATCATTTATAATTTAGCATCACACACCAAAACATAGGATGTTCATCCTGGGAACAGAATCGGTGACATAAACTGCAAATGAGAAGATAAAGACAAACAAAAACATACAGAAAACAAAATAGTGTTCAACACTCGTAAACAAACTCTTAATCTTCTCAAAAAACCTTTGTTCAGCAGTTGTTTCACGTTCTCCAAGACATCATGAGACATTTATTTCTCAGTGCTTGTTCAATATGTCTATTAGCAGTATTATAAGGTATACATAACAGTTTCTTCTCACTGAATAATGTATTCAAATAGAATAAGAAAAATTCGGAGTCTAGTTACAACTATGCACATATAGTTATAGAATTTAGACCTAGAGCAGGTATCAGGGTGAGCTAAACTAAACAGTCAAGTGAGTCAGATTGTCAGGAATCCACCTGCCACGCCTCCTTCAGAGGCTGTCATTGCCTAACACAGATCTTCACCCCGGAGGTGGCCCCCTTTCGACTATAAAGAAAGGATCTTTCCGTGGGCTCTCAACTGTTTCAGCCCTGAATACTCACTTAGGTAGGCTTCTTAGGCCAACAGACCAATTAGTGCATAGAATAAGTGGGTGCTGTTTTGATCCTGCTTTCGTGTATTCACTGTGGCTGATAATCAGTCAGAACTCCAGTTCTGGTTACAGCTAGAACAGTCACTGGACCCAGATACTTCGGCTCAACGACCTTGGTAGGCTTCAGACTTCTTATCAGGACCTGCTGATTAGGCACAAAAAGATGTGTTGGCTTATCTGTGGGCAGAGGAAGAGTTAGTGAGACATCAGCACTGATATAATTAATTTTCTCAACCAGGGAAGAAACGTAGTCATGCACCATCACTTCCAGGTTACCTAAGGAAGAAATGCCAGTGCATCCCCTGACAATCACAACACAGTAATCACCTGATAATGTGCTCTCATAATGCACACACACACAAAAGAAGTCGTTAAGAGGATTCTCCATCTGCCTCCTCTCTACACATGTGTGAACTACTTCAAGGTAAAAGTCAAACATTTACTTCATTGTTAGAACCAAAAAGCAACACTTGAAAAAACAACATACATCTATGGGAATATATTTTCACAATTTGTGATTTATAAACATCTCACATTTCTTAAACCTCTTCATATAATTTTAATTGACTTTTCTCATAGAAGCTACATTTTTATTTACTCTTCTCTTCACAACTCTTTCATGAAAACATAACACTTATAAAAAAGTATTTCATTAACTCCATATATAGTGCAGTCAAAAAGACAAATTAAAGCACAATAACTTATAAAGTACTTTTTTGTGTTGTTAACTCGGTTTATTACAACCAACATTACATGTCCAAAACACACATCCCCTTAATGTACAATGAGAAAAAACAAAATGACTGTACCCCAAACAATTTTCTACACTGTAAATCTACCTCATGCACATATTCCTTCACATGCAAAATGTTCTTACTTCTTTAAAAAAAGGACTTTATTTTACATAACCTTATGTCCCATTTTATGCTAAAAGCCATAACTTACACAATAAGTCTGTGACAGACATGTTCTCATTTAAACAGCTTTATATAATACTAGTCATGATTTTATTTTTAAACAACAGTGAATCCCATATCTTCTGTGATCACATCAATAAAATACATTTACTACACACTGTAAAAAAACTAAACCCCATGAAATATCAACACCATGTGATTTAAACCCAACACAGTCAACTACAATACATTATTACCATTGTGCCAAGTTTGCCCTAAATTTCACCAACTTTCTAATTAGACTTGGACACTTATTCATCACCATAACATTGATTGTTAAACACACACACACACACACACACACACACACACACACACACCACAAAGAGAGAAAGAGAGAATAGGCATCTGACACATTACAAAAATAACTTTTATTTGAAAACGCAACAACAACATTGGACTTTGCATCAAACATCTGAAAAATCCAGAGCAGCCTTTGTAACTTCTAGGTTTCATTTCAACTTCTCCAATTCTCCGTGTACCTCAGCCAACTCTTTCTGTAGATATTTTTCCTCAGCATCCAACTCAGCAAATTTTCTCATCACTTTAACACCAAGCTCTGTCAACTCCTGATGAACTCCTTGTCTCGTAACACCTTCATCCAACACTGAATACTACACAAAAAAACACAACATTTATCATGACTATTAAGTTTGTAATCTTGCGTACCAGTGTAGATTTATTCATTACTAGAGACTCAAAGCACTTTTGTACATCGCTCTGGATAAGGGCGTCTGCTAAATGCCACAAATGTAAATGTAAATGTACTTCATATTTTAATACATGCCCTTGTACCACCATTAAGACTACACCAATATATTTACCACAATATAAAATGCACAATACTCACTGCTAATGAGCAAAACTGATCTTTTAATAACACAAACTCTTCCCCTTCCACACGTGGAATTTTGGACGGACTTGTAAATGCCATTTTCCTGCAACAACAAAACACATATAATGCATTTATAAATATCTCACTACAAAATCAACAAAACAACAAATCCTTTACACTCATTAAACATGACAGAAAATTTTACCTTTTACAGTATTGTGATGCACGCTTTACTGCAGCTACAATGCACTGAACAGCGCCACCACCAGTTCACTATGACAAACTTATCCTTGAAAACCCGTTACAATAAAGAGTCTCACACACCTAAAATACACCCCTAACCACAAAGTCACACCCCTTTTATTTCAGACATAAAGTATATTTATAACTTTAACTCCAGCATTCCTAAAACATTGCTTTTGTAATAATATAAAATATAATATGTATTTTATAGATACCTATGCTACACACACCAGAAAGATGTAACTTATCCTTTTTCCTTTGATAATGTTTACACAAATGCTTAAAGATCATTACCATTTATGTTAAATGTAACTTTATTATATCCTATTAATATTCTCAATATGTTTGTCAAATTCCAACACTTAATGAAATATATACATGTTTAATGATAAACATTTTGACTCATATTTAATATATTTTTAACACAGTAATATATATTGCTCTAAATAATAAAACAAACAATAACAGTTACCTGCAACTATAATTACCACAAACTCATACAGCACAATACATGACCCTACATTGAAACAACACTTTCCCCTACTTCTTTCCTTTATCATGTTTTGCCCAATTTCATACAAAAATAATACAATAAAATAAGCACTATAAATAACAATAACAAATATACTATTAATAAATAAATACAGCAATTATTGTGATCTCCTATCACATATACGTTTCAAACAATATACATACTAATAATTAAACTTAAGTATTCTACAAACTATTTTAGTCTTAAAAAAAACCACTGCATAGTTTTTACAATTACAACACAATAGACAAACTTTTAGACAATGTATAAATAATTTATTTGAGCACTAGAAAAATACAATAAGATTAAATTACCTCATAAAAATAAAGGGGACAAAAAGTATATGCCAGTTACAGTAAATCCTGACAATTTTAGAAATGTAGCATAAACACTAATATAGTCAGAAATTTACATCCTGATGACTCTAAAAATGATCCTAAAACAAACAGTACATGTAGCCAGCATTCACACTCTATTCATATAGACTGCCTTCACACTAATAGCTATCATCAACACAGTAATCACCTGATAATGTGCTCTCATAATGCACACACACACAAAAGAAGTCGTTAAGAGGATTATCCATCTGCCTCCTCTCTACACATGTGTGAACTACTTCAAGGTAAAAGTCAAACATTTACTTCATTGATAGAACCAAAAAGCAACAGTTGAAAAAAAAACATACATCTATGGGAATAAATTTTCACCATTTTTGGTTTATAAACATCTCACATTTCTTAAACCTCTTCCTATAATTTTAATTGACTTTTCTCATAGAAGCTACATTTTTATTTACTCTTCTCTTCACAACTCTTTCATGTAAACATAACACATATAAAAAAAAGTATTTCATTAATTCCATATATAGTGCAGTCAAAAAGACCAATAAAAGCACAATAACTTATAAAGTACTTTTTTGTGTTGTTAACTGTTCTCTCTGTATGAATATAGAATAAAACTGCACAAAAAAATAAACAATAAAACAAAGCTGCGTGTTTGATTTCTGCATAATGAATATAATTTTCAATCTGATCATCTGATCATTTGAGGGAAATGTACAAATAGCTTTAGCACATGTTTATATAAATCTGTATCTCCTCTAGAAAATAGTTTATAACATGTCACATCTAAATACCTTTGTCAGCTTCCTGCTCGTTCTCAGTCTGCGTGGAGGAGCACTTTTTCTCTGTAATGACAAACAATTTATTACAGTCAAAGCAAATACCTTCTACATCAACATCTACAGAAACTCAGAGAGATTTCAGTGTTACCTTTGTTCAACTCATTTCCCTGTTTGAAGAGTTTTTCCTGTTGAGGATCAAAAACAAAAATAACATTTAGTTTTATTTAGTCACAATTCTCACTTCAGTTCAATGACGCTCATGCCTGTAATCAAAAGAAAGTACCTCGATTAAGCAGATGCTTTTCTCAAGCTACTGATTGTGTACTTCAGGACTCGGATTTCAGATTTTGTCTGGTGTTCACTTCTGTAAAATAATTTATATTTATATGCTCATTAAATAGAACTGAATCATGCAGTAATAATCACCTTGTACTTTCTTACACACTGAAGGCAGAAATATCAAAACTTTACACACCTTTAAGTGCCAGAAGCTGTTTTTCAACACTGGCATTTCTGTGGAAAATAAACATTCAGATAGAACATTATATTTTATATTATTGTATGACATATTACATTTTAAAACTACTATTTTTCTTTTTTTCATTAAACAAAAATATTTTTGAGTTATTGTTACACTGTTGCTAACATTATTATCAGATTTATTATAATTATTATTATTATTATTATTATTATTATTACTTACACATTATTAGATATTACTTTCATTATTATGAAGTTTTATAGGAAAAATTATAACTAAATGAACAATTCCCTATGTTATGTTATAATTATCTCATTCATACAACTGAGCAGTTGAGGGCCCATGATAGCAGCTCCAACAGTCATTTAGTTGAATCTTCTGAGGAGAAGTGGGTTCCACACACCAGCCATCAACCAGAAAAGAGGTTCAAGCAGTCTCCAAACTCAGCACCTGTTTCAGCTCTACCAGTAAGAGTGAGAGACAGAAAATCCCAGTGATCCCAGAGCCAATGATGTTTGCAGATTTAGAACTCGAGCCCGTTGGCCCCGCCCACTGCTTTGTGATCTGTGTTTGTACCTATAAACTTCTTTCACGCGCTCCGGTCTGAAGTTAATGTTGGGCGTGTGAGTTTTTCTCCACTTTCTGCACGTGCACATCGACGTCCTGCGCGCGAGCTTCAACCCCGTTTTTGTCCCGGATTTAGCGGATTTTTACCCAAAGGTGAGATACAGTGAAATGTAGCAGCTGAGCTGCTCGGGGAACAGCTAGTGGACATTCTGGAGTCATGAACCTCTGCATTTTTCTTCCAGTGTCCTGATTCTTTACACCTCTGATCATGAAATCAGAGTCCAGACGGAGATCTTTAGGAGAACCTCCACACACTCCTGCTGCTGCTGCTGCTGGATCAAAGGTACAATTTATTCATGTCTCAACTTTCAGTGTGGTTTGCAGGGCAAAGATACATCATAATGTATTTTAAAATTAAATCATAAAAAAAACATTAACTTTAAGTGTATCACAATAAACTACTGTTTTTTATTTATTTATTTAAAAAAATCCTTTTACAAGGAAACACGAAATTTCTCCCCAAGTCTTTAATCAATTTTCCTATTTGTTCTCTTCTTCAGCTTTTTACTCAGTTGATAAAGTAAACAATGTTTGATACCAACAGCTTTTACACATGCAACCAGTTAACAGATCAAATATTCACATGCGTATCCCAGTGATCTCCCAGAGGAAGTTTAGTTTTAAAGTAAAGTATTAAGTGGCGGACTGCAAGTTTGTTTAGTTTCTGCCTCGCACTTTAAGATCATTTAATAGTATTACTTTTAAAAATTACAGAAATCCTTCTGTAACCAATGCAATCAGTATGTGTGCAACAGCAAGGATGTGAAGGTCTTGAGAAAGCTCTTCGCTTTTACCCATCATGAGATGTTTCCTGTGTGACACCTTGGTATTGGGACACCTTTATACAGGCCATCAGTTGGGACTGAAGCAGCTGATATTAATTTACAATGACAATAGGCAGGATTGCTTTCTAATTACTGATTGATATCTACTGCTGTCTTGGCTTTTCATTCCTTTTTGCACCTCCCTGTCTTCATGTGTTTAATAGTTTTTCTTGTGTGTGTGTGTGTGTGTGTGTGTGTGTGTGTGTTGTTTCACAACATTACACAACTTCCTTTATGGACATGTATGGTTTGATTTCTTTGTTTGGATTGTATGGGTTGTTACCAACATCTGATAAATATTTCATGTCACTAGCACCTTTAGAAATATATTTACTGAGAAAAATGTTGACATGTTCAATACTTATTTTACCCGCTGTATGTATGTATGTATGTGTGTGTGTGTGTGTGTGTGTGTGTGTGTGTGTGTGTGTGTACACTGGCATGTAGGGGAGATAGATGTTGGAGAATGGAGTGCTGCTGGTGATGGAGAAATAGGTGAATTAATGTTAGCACTAGCAGAGCTGTTTAGCTCCTTGCTACTTGAGATTATTGGCTTCTGATCATAAATTCTCCTCCTGTCCATTAAACTGTCCGGCCATCAGTATGAATGCAATTTGTATGAATACCAATAGTCTGAATTGTTGTACATTAATATGAATGCAGTCTGTATGAATAGCCAAAAATGTATAATAATAGTCAGAGTATTTCCTTTTTCTTCTTCATTCGGCTTCTTCAAGTCAAGTCAAGTCAATTGGCTTTTATTGTCATTTTTACTATACACAGTGGTACACAGTACACAGTAAAAACGAAACAACGTTCCTCTGAAACCCTGGTGCTACACTAAACAACAAAACAACATAAAGTGCATTGAGTGCAGCCTGGTGCAAACAGTGCAAACAAAAGAACAGTACAGACAGACGGAGTGCAGACAGACAACACAAGACAAGACAAAACACAAAAACCAATTATAGCGCCGACTAGTAAACCTACTGTATACTTAAATATACAGTACTGTGTGAGGAGAAATGTAAAAACTATACCCAGGAAAAAGTACAAACAGAACAGAGCAATGTAGTGCAAAAAAACAGCAGCAAGGAGGTGCAAAGACAGCATGTAAACATTCTACTGAATACAAAAGGTGCAAAAACAGCATGTAAACATTATACTGAATATAAGGTGCGAGTATAAATAATAATAAATAGTGGATTGAGATGAGTGATTATTGTGTTTAGTCCAGGTTGTACAGTTCAGTAACAGTAACACACAGAGTGAGTGTGTGTGTGTGTGTGTGTGTGTGTGTGTGTGTGTGAGTTCTGTTCAGTTCTTTGTGTTGAGAAGCCTGATGGCTTGTGGAAAGAAACTGTTACACAGTCTTGTTGTGACGCCAATGCTTTGGAACCATTTTCCTGATGGTAGGAGGGTGAAGTATGTGTGAGGGTATGTGTGATCTTCCACAATCTGTCTTTATATTGTTTAAATGTCCATGATAGAGGGAGAGAGACTCGATGATCTTCTCAGCTGTCCTCACTATCCTCTGTAGGGTCTTGCGATCCGAGACGGTGCAATTCCCAAACCAGGCAGTAATGCAGCTGCTCAGGATGCTCTCAATGGTCCCTCTGTAGAACATGGACAGGATGGGGGAGGAGATGGGCTTAGCCTTCTCAGGAAGTAGAGACGCTGCTGGGCTTTCTTGGTGATGGAGCTGGTGTTAAGTGACCAGGTGAGGTTGTCCGCCAGATGAACACCAAGGAATTTGGTGCTCTTGACGATCTCCACAGAGGATCCATCGATAATCAGTGGAGATTGGTCGCTCTGTGCTCTCCTGAAGTCCACAACCATCTCTTTTGTTTTGTCCACGTTCAGAGACAGGTTGTTTGCTCCACACCAGGCAGTTAACCGTTGCACCTCTTCTCTATATGCTGACTCATCGTTCTTGCTGATTAGACCCACCACGGTCGTGTCATCAGCAAACTTGATGATATGATTCGAGCTGTGCGTTGGTGCACAGTCGTGAGGCAGCAGAGTGAACAGCAGTGGACTGAGCACACAGCCCTGAGGGGCTCCAGTGCTCAGTGTGATGGTGCTGGAGATGCTGTTCCCGATCCGGACTGCCTGAGGTCTCCCAATCAGGAAATCCAGGATCCAGTTGCAGAGAGAGGTGTTCAGGCCCAGAAGGTTCAACTTCTCGATCAGGTGCTGAGGAATGATTGTGTTGAATGCTAAGCTGAAATCAATGAACAGCATTCGTACATACGAGTCCTTGTTATCCAGGTGGGTGAGGGCCAGGTGGAGGGTTGTGGAGATGGCATCGTCCGTGGAACGGTTTGGACGACATAAACTGAATGGGGTCCAGAGAGGGTGGAAGCTGTGTCTTGATGTGCCTCATGACGAGCCTCTCGAAGCACTTCATCACGATGGGAGTGAGCGCGACAGGAAGATAATCATTGAGCCAGAACACAGTCGATTTCTTTGGCACGGGAACGATGGTCGTTGTCCTGAGGCACGTGGGAACAACGTTACTGCTCAGGGAGATGTTGAAGATGTCAGTAAAGACATCTGCTAGTTGTTCTGCACATTCCCTGAGCACTCTGCCAGGAATGTTGTCAGGTCCAGCAGACTTCCGTGGGTTAACTCTGCATAGAGTTTTCCTCACTTCAGCTGTGGTTAGACAGAGCACCTGGTCAGTGGGAGGAGGGATGGTCTTCCTTGCCACCACATTGTTCTGTACCTCAAACCGGGCGTAAAAGTCGTTCAGCGCATCTGGGAGGGAGGCGTCACGGTCACAAGCAGGTGATGTGGTCTTGTAATTCGTGATCGCCTGGATGCCCTGCCACATGCGCAGAGTGTCTCCACTGTCCTGGAAGTGGTCGTGGATTTTCTTCGCATGTGCGCGCTTCGCCTCTCTGATGGCATGAGACAGTTTGGCCCTTGCTGTTTTTAAGGCCGCCTTGTCCCCTGTTCTGAAGGCAGAGTCTCTTTGTTTCAACAGCGCACTCACATTTGCAGTCATCCACGGTTTCTGGTTGGAGCGTGTAGTGATGGACTTGGAGATGGTCACATCATCAAAGCACTTGCTAATGTAGCAGGTCACTGATGACGTGTACTCCTCCAAGTTAATGGAATCGCCGTTGGTTGCAGCCTCTCTAAACATGTCCCAGTCAGTGCACTCAAAACAGTCCTGAAGAGCAGAAGTAGCTCCTTCTGGCCAGGTTTTCACCGGTTTAGAGCGTCTGACAAGCGGACTGTATGCTGGAATTAACATAACAGAGCTGTGGTCTGAGTAGCCGAAATGGGGCGGGGCTCCGCACGATACGCGCCGGGGATGTTTGTGTAAACAAGATCCAGCGTGTTCGCTCCTCTCGTTGCAAAGTCCACATGCTGATGGAGTTTAGGAAGCACAGTCTTGAGATTCGCATGGTTGAAATCTCCGCGATAATAAACAATCCGTCGGGGTGAGCATTCTGCAGGTCACTAATAGCGCCAGAGTTCACTCAGTGCCTCCTTAGCATTAGCACTGGGAGGAATGTACACTCCGACAATGTAAACTGTGGTGAATTCCCGTGGTAAATAAAAAGGTCTGCATCTAACAGTCACAAACTCCACTAGCGATGAGCAGTAGCATGAAACAAGCACAGAGTTCTTACACCATTCCGTGTTGATATAAACACACGCCACCACCGCGAAGTCTTACCGCACAGAGCTGTGTTTCTGTCGGCTCGAAACACGGTTAGCCCGTCTAGCTGGATGGCGGCTTCTGGAACTCTGTCGCTGAGCCACGTCTCCATGAAAACAAAGACGCAACAGTCTCTAAACTCTCGCCGTGTGGTTTGCTGGAGTCGGATGTAGTCCAGTTTATTATCCAGGGAGCAGACGTTGAAAAGAAAAATGGACGGGATACCCGGCCGGCTAGGGTTAGCATTTAGCCTAGCACGGACACCCGCCCGCTTGCCGCGCTTCCGCTTCCTCAAACAGCGCTTTCGACGTCTCCTCTCCTGGCCACTGGCATCAGGTAACACCGAGGGCTGGGGGCCTGGTCTTTGTGGCCGAGGTCGCAGCAAGCCGAGGTCGCGAAGGTTGTTAATAAGATCATCATGCAGATTGTTGGTTGCATGATGCCTGTACTGTAACAGTGTCTGGTGGTCGTACACATGAACACAGCTGACTCTGGTGTCCATGTATTGTGGAAGGTCACTAAATATGGTGAAAGCACCATTTTTGAATCCGGAGGGCTGCGAGCTACTGCCGCGCCGCCATCTTGGATCATTTCATCCATTAGGGGTCGCCACAGCGGATCATCTGTCTCCATACCCCCTGCCCTCTACATCTGCCTCTTTCCATCCTCAGCATTCTCTTACCAATATACCCTATGCCCATGAAACCATACTGCTGCTCACAGATGGTCACCTCTTCTCTCAGCCTGGCTTCCACTACTCTTTCCTATAACTTCATGGTGTGACTGATCAACTTAATTCCCCTGTAGTTACTGCAAGTCTGCACGTCTCTCTTATTCTTAAAGATCAGTACCAGCACACTCCTTCTCCATTCCTCAGGCATCTTCTCACCATCCACTCTTATATGTCACTCTATGATCCTCCTTCTTCCTAAAATACGTGTTCACCACTGCCATTTTCCTCTTTTTAGCAAAAATCTACCACCATTTGCCCTTCCACATTCCTCTCTTTAATTCCATACCTACCATCACCTCCTCATCACCTCTGTTCCCTTTACCTACAAGCCCTTTTAAATCTGCCCCAATCACCAATCTTTCATTCCTAGGTTCACCATCTACCACTTCATCTAACTCACTCCAGAATTATTCCATCTCACAGCCCACCTGTGGAGCATAAGCACTGATGATTTTTATCATCTAATCAACTCAGCTTCACCTTTATCACCCTATCAGAAACTCTCTTCACCTCCACTACACTATTACTGTACTCTTCTTTCAGAATCACCCTACACCATTTCACCATTACCATGATAGAGCAGTTTAAACACCTCCAATGTTCCTGGTCTTATTCACTTTCCATTTGGTCTCCCAGACAGACAACATATCTGCCTTTCTTCTCCATCATATCAGCTCCTCTCTCCCTTTACCAGTCATAGTACCAACCCGAACCTCCACTCTACACTTCCTCTTTTCCGCTGCCTCTGTAGACGTCTTCCTCCTCTCCTTCTCCTCTTTCGGCCAACCGTAGCCCAACCCTGTTGGCTAACGATACCTGTGGTGGTCGTTGGTAACCCGGGCCTCGACCGATCCGGTATGAAATTCTGATTCGTGATCTGCATGTTTGATTTGGCACATGTTTTACACTGGATGTCCTTCATAACGCAACCCTCCACATGTATCCGGGGTTGAGACCTGCACTAAGAGTGCACTGACTTGTGCAACACTAATGGCTGGGTCAGAGTATCTTCTTTCCAAATGTATCTAAATTGTGTATGTAGAACACTTTGGTCAGGAACTGTTCACATTTACATTTATGAGGTGATTTTCAGCTGAGAGTCTGAAAGCGGAGGTACATGCTAACAAGTTGATTGAAAATGCCCTCATAGGCCATTAGGAGGAAGTAGGTTGCTGCTTTTGACAGCCACAGATAATTACCTGCAGTCGTCATCAATGTATTGTTGTCCCAACCACAGGGATTTTCACACATCATTTGGAAGACAGCATGCAGATCAGCTCAGTAGGTACTGATTGTTTGCACCAGTCCAGATTTTGAGCTTTGTCTAATGAGAGCTACTATTAGCAAATGTTCTGAATCAGAAATGTATTTTGCTAAATCCAAAATCACCCAAACATTGTGATATAGATTCATAGCTTTGTATCAACTGAATCCTGTTAAGCTCTGATGTTATCACAGAAGCACAACAGGTTCCACAGTCTTTTTCTCTGTCTCCTGGAATTGAAAATAAGATGATATAATGCTGCCTGGTCACTCTCTCCACCTTGAAGACATAAATATCAATTTTGGAAGATTTTCAAGTAAAGGAAGGCCTCAAAATACCTCTCATTTAACTTGTTTCAAACCATATCAGATTACTATAGCAGACATTTCTGATAACATGCAAGACCACATCTAATCTGAAATAAAATTATTACAGTATATTGAATCATTTTATATTGTTTTTCAGATGCACCACTGTTCAGATTGTGGGAAGAGTTTTACTAAAATTGCTGTTCTGAAAAGACACCAACGTATCCACACAGGAGAAGCCTTATCACTGTGATCAGTGTGGGAAGAGTTTTACTCAACAGGGTCATCTCAAATCACACCAGAGTATCCACACAGGAGTGAAGCCGTATCACTGTGAACAGTGTAAGAGTTTTACTCATCAGAGTAATCTCAAATCACACCAGCGTATCCACACAGGAGAGAAGCCTTATCACTGTGAACAGTGTAAGAGTTTTACTCAACATCATCTCAAATCACACCAGCGTATCCACACAGGAGAAGCCGTATCACTGTGAACAGTGTAAGAGTTTTACTCAACAGGGTCATCTCAAATCACACCAGCGTGTCCACACAGGAGAAGCCGTATCACTGTGAACAGTGTAAGAGTTTTACTCAACAGGGTCATCTCAAATCACACCAGCGTATCCACACAGGAGAGAAGCCGTATCACTGTGAACAGTGTAAGAGTTTTACTCATCAGAGTAATCTCAAATCACACCAGCGTATCCACACAGGAGAAGCCGTATCACTGTGAACAGTGTAAGAGTTTTACTCAACAGGGTCATCTCAAATCACACCAGAGTATCCACACAGGAGAGAAGCCGTATCACTGTGAACAGTGTGGAAGAGTTTTACTCAACAGGGTCATCTCAAATCACACCAGCGTATCCACACAGGAGAAGCCTATCACTGTGAACAGTGTGGGAAGAGTTTTACTCATCAGAGTAATCTCAAATCACACCAGCGTATCCACACAGGAGAGAAGCCGTATCACTGTGAACAGTGTGGAAGAGTTTTACTCATCAGAGTAATCTCAAATCACACCAGCGTATCCACACAGGAGAAGCCGTATCACTGTGAACAGTGTGGAAGAGTTTTACTCATCAGAGTAATCTCAAATCACACCAGCATCCACACAGGAGAGAAGCCGTATCACTGTGAACAGTGTGGAAGAGTTTTAGTGCTCGTCCTCCTCAGCCACCAGCAGAGTCACAGGAAAGAAGCTGTACCTCTGTGGACACTGTGGACGGAGCTATGTTCATCAAAGCTCATTAAGAACACAAATGCTCTAACATACAACCATAAACATAATCAAATCATTAAATTTCTTATTTGAAGGGATGTAAAGGAAATTGTACTGTAAATATCGGGGAACTTTAAATTGTAATGTTAATTTTAATTAGCTCTAACAAATGGATACCTTTCCAATCCATCAGAACATTGTTGGTCCATCTACAGTTACACTACAACTACACTTTATGGCAACATGTATGAGGCTACCTGAGCATCTCACCCATATGTGCTTTCTGAACATTATCTAATGGAACGGCTTCTAATCCATTGTCCCCTGAGCCCAGTGTTACTGATTTACTGCAAACTTGAGCTTGATCACACGGTTACACAGCAAGATCAGGGAATAGATTTTTTGTATATGTCTGGACCTATAAGAATTAAAGTGCAGACAAATCTCACCCTAAGTCTTTTTAAATCTAAAATGTTAAATGTATAAACCTTTAGGTATTTTGCACCAACGTTCATTTTTTGTGTTTCTCTAACTTTGAATACGTTTATTAGTCAACTGTAAGGTTTGGTTGAGGAGTGGTAATGGTATGGGGCTGTACTTTAGGGGTAAGACTCAGCCCTTGATTTAAAGTGTAGGGAAATGTTCATTTCTTTCGCATACCAAATCATTTTGGACAATGCTATGCTTCTAATATTGTGGAAATAGTTTGGAGACGGCCCTTTATTAATCCAGCATGACCATGCCACAGTGCACAAACTGAGGTTCATAAAGACATGGTTGGATGAGTTTGGTGTGGAAGAACTGAACTGGCCTGCACAGAGCTCTAATCTCAACTTCACTGAACACCTTTGAGATTAAGGTGAATGTTCAAAGTTGATTATTCTAAATGGACTGTATGAGTCTCGGTGTCATTAAAAACGTCTTCAGGAACATTTTTTGTGATTATTTCATGAACAGTTCACTTACTTTTTTCTTGCTATTGTTTGTTAACTTTATTTTTTTTAAGGAAGAAAATAGAAATGCTGGTGATAGAAACAATGTTTTGATTCTATATCATAGATGATTATGAAGTATCTACAAATCATCATTGTTATTTACTAAATTGAATTTCAGTTATTAACAAAATTCTGTTATACAGAAAGAATAAAATGGAAAGCAATCAACTTTAATGTGGGAGCATTAAAATCTGTGTTTCCAGGGTCCAACTGTGACACTCAGTAACTTCAGGAGTCTCAGTCTAGAATTGTATGCAGTTCTCACTGCTCTGAATACAAGAACACCCGAGCTTCATCACCAAATGGAAATAAAAGTTAATTAATAACCAAAATAACTAAAATCTAATGGATATTTACACTACATGCTGCATACGAACATTACGTGTGCATACAAATACAAAACTAATTTCCACTTAAATATAAAGAAAATGGTGCAATGTGCTTTTTGACCAAGTTAATATGGTTCATTTAAATGTATAGTATAAGCAAACATTACAGGTTTGAATATGTGTGCAGCTCAGTGTTGCAAAAACTAAATAATACAGATTTACTTATATATAAATACACTTTTGCTCCACTATTACATTAGGATTAGTTTACACACTGAAATACCTTATACAAATTGCACAGAGTGGGTAGTTTATTAGTACTATTTATCTACATTATAACTGTAATATGTTGGCAAACATTTCATAATTAAAGCCAGCGGTGGCAAAGGTTCACACATCCTTCACTCAGTAGAAGTACAGATACTCATGTTTTAAAATACTCAGGTAAAAGTTGAAGTACTGACTATCCATTTTTTCTCAAGTTTAGGTAAAGAGGTTTGGGCTCTGACATTAAGATGCAGCAGCAGGTGAAGAGGATGTGGTGAAAGCCAAGGAAAAGGCATATGAGGAGCTGTGGAGAAGTTGGACAAAAGAAGGAGAAAAGGATTTGTATGATTCACAGAGGTGAGCTGGAAGATGTGCTGCAAGTTAGAGCAATAAGGATGGAAATGGAAATGTGTTGACTAGTAAGAGTGTTGAGAATAAGTATTTGAGAACTCAACAGGAAAGTGAGAGAGAGAGAAGTTTGAAAGATGAGATGTTGAAGCAGGAAGTGGATAGGATTAGTAAGGAGGAAATCAAATACCTTTAGTTAAAAAAAAAAAAAAAAAGAAAATTATCTTGTGCAGTTCAAAGAGTCTCCATTGGCTCCTGTGTTCCGCCTTCTCATTCTGAAAAACGGTCATCACTCACTACCACTGATCACCTGACCTGACCTGGATAACCTGACCTGACCTGACCTGACCTGGATAACCTGACATTTCTGTCATGGTAAGAAATTTCATTTAATGTATACTTCTGAAAGATTGTGTGGTAATAAAAGGGTAATAGTAAATAGTATAATAGTAAGTGTGGAAAACTGAACATTCTTAATGATTAGCAGATAACTAGGAAATTGTCTACTAAAATGTGAAATAACGACTCTTCAAACCATTTTCACCCGTGTTTTCTCCATATAGTGTCCTCATGATAACAGGAGGGTGAAACAGTAAAAGCACTGTGGAGTCTCTTTCTCTTTCACTACCTTTATAACATGTGTATATACAATACACAGAGAAAAGCTCTGAGGAAACGGTGACAATACTTAACATTATTTTAATGTGATTTAGGTGAAATAGGTAGAGGTGATAAAAAAGTTCATATTTTTTATCATTTCTAAACATTACTAAAACTATAATACGTTATAATTACGATAAAGATAATAAACGTCAATTTGCGCCGGTTATAAAGTCAGTCAGATCAGTTAACAGTTTGGGCAAATGGTGGAAAGGTGTTTACAACCTTGTGATTTTTAGTCTTTTTTTTTTTGACTGATAGTCTTATGCTCATGTAACTTGCATGTATACAAATAATGGTTTGTTATACAATTTTTTTGTATAACAGGAAGCCTGAAGCAGAACCGTTTGCTGAAAACTGTCAGTAAGAAAGAGCTGGAGAAAGCGCTTGGTAAATGGTTCACAAATGCAAGAGACAGAGAAGGCAACTGTTCTTTGAGAGCTCAGTGGGACCATGATCGGAGGGCAGTACAGCCGGAAGTGTAAGTCATATAACCTATAGCTAGGGCTGCACAATTAATAATATTTTATCCTGATCACTG
Source organism: Silurus meridionalis (assembly GCF_014805685.1). Taxonomy (NCBI): domain Eukaryota; kingdom Metazoa; phylum Chordata; class Actinopteri; order Siluriformes; family Siluridae; genus Silurus; species Silurus meridionalis. The sequence goes on along the minus strand of NC_060887.1, from coordinate 2,864,343 downwards.
TTTTTGCCTCTGTTTAATTAAAGGAATACTCCACCCTGAGATGAAAAAATATCTTATAAATTACTTATCCTCAAGGCATCTATGTGAGAAGAAAGAGAAAACATTGCAAATAGAAAAACACCAGCAAATCATTAGTTTGACACATGTGCTGCAAACCTCACACACAACCAAACACAGAAACACGCTGCAAATCCTCACAACACAACCAAACACAGAAACACGCTGCAAATCCTCACACAACCAAACACAGAAACACTGCAAATCCTCACAACACAACCAAACACAGAAACACGCTGCAAATCCTCACAACACAACCAAACACAGAAACACGCTGCAAATCCTCACAACGCAACCAAACACAGAAACACGCTGCAAATCCTCACAACACAACCAAACACAGAAACACGCTGCAAATCCTCACAACACAACCAAACACAGAAACACTGCAAATCCTCACACAACCAAACACAGAAACACTGCAAATCCTCACACAACCAAACACAGAAATACACAGATCAAAATAAACCATGAAACAAGTGACACGCTGAACTGTTTATTGGACATTGTGTTGATGTGTCGATGACCTGAAAGGTGAGTTGTTTGTTTATTTTATCATTGTTTGTTTATGATTCCTTGGCCTTTTGGATATTATTATCCTAAATAATCTGATGAAATACACAATTAACTGTTAAACGTTATTATGTTAACTGGCAAAGCCAAGGAATCATGATCAGGATGTTAAAATAAACAAAAAACTCACCTTTCAGATCATCAACACCACCACTGATCAATAGACACTGAACAAGCAGTCCCGGGGTCGTCACTTGTTGGGGTCCCCATGAAACATTTATTTTGTGGTCTGTGCTGTTTGCAGTGTAAATGAATTGGTTGTGTTGTGAGGATTTGCAGGACGTTTGTATTTAGTTGCGTGTGAATTTAAAGTGTTGTTTAACTGATGAAGATGTTTTCTTAAATTGCTGGTGTTTTCTATTTGCATATGTTTTCTTCAGTTGCAGTGCGTTGAACTTTCTGGTCCACCGTGATCCGAGGTGTGACTTACATCTTTCAGCTGATCAGAATCATTGTTTAATCACTGGTTTTTGGCAATGACCAAATATTCATTTAAGGTTGATATTTTAATTGTTAGATTCATGAGTTTTGGATTCCATGACTGGTCCCACGGCATAAGTTATTACTGTGTGAGGCAGAGGTGGGAACAATTCACTGATGAGATTCTAGGATATGTCTTAATTATATTGATGCATGTTTTTTTTAGATGCTGCTGTGAATGGTAGTATTTTAAAATGTACTAAATTGCCTTTTCTGTCTTCTCTTTCTTTACTGTTTTGTAGGTGTGCAGTCGAGGAATCTGCATAGACCCACCAGTGAACTATTCTACATTAGTAATTCTGTTATTCCTGTTTCCTGTTTTTTTACTTGAATTAATTTCAATTAAATGTGATTTACACATTCTGAGTTGAAGTATTTATTTTCACAGTTCAAATACAACCATGTAATTTTAAACATAGAGCAGCACATAAAATCAACTAATATTAGTTCTTTGTTTGGTCAGGCACAGTTTTACATTGTAACTGAGGTTTGAAATGGTTTGACAGTAGATTTTCCATAGTAAGATTAAGTACACATTAAGTTCACCCGAAGAAAACAATCATGAAATTAATAAATGGAACCCAATTCTCACCCACTGTGGTCCCATAACAACCCCATAAAGGAGCCATTTGTGGGTTGACTCATGATTAAGTCATGTGGGATAAAGTCCTTTTATAGCCCATTTGCCCATTTTTAACACCTATTTGGGATCCTCATATAAAGAACACCTATACAGGCCCCACTTAGAGCCCACCATGGACCCATCAGTCATCTGTATACACACAACCAAACAAGAAATTTATCTGTGATTTCCCAAACAGCCCATCAAAAACACCTATATGAAAATGTTTTTAGAAGTAGTGGACTCCAATGACACATTTTACAACAAACACACATTTGACATTGACTTTATTGATTAATTGATTTGGAGTATGATTGTGTTTCTGACAAAGTAAGCATGTTGGAGAAAAAACCTACATGACAGTATTATGAGATGTTCATCTGAAGTTCATGTTTAATGCATGTTTTTGGATTTATTGCTGTGTCCAAACATTTTATAATTAACTTTAACTGTATTAGTTAAAAACTGATCAATAAAATTTACAAAACAAAAATCAATTTACTGAAATTTGAAAGATCCAAATACAACATAAATAAAAATGACATCATTGTTTAAAACAGAATAAACTGTTTTGTTAAATACACATATTACAGTTATTTATATGAATTTTATAAACAGATTGATTAAATAATTTTTTATTATTATTATTATTATTATTATTATTATTATTATTATTATTATTATTATTATTATTATTATTATTATTATTATTATTATTATTATTATTATTATTATTATTATTATTATTATTATTATTATTATTATTATTATTATTATTATTATTATTATTATTATTATTATTATTATTATTATTATTATTATTATTATTATTATTATTATTATTATTATTATTATTATTATTATTATTATTATTATTATTATTATTATTATTATTATTATTATTATTATTATTATTATTATTATTATTATTATTATTATTATTATTATTATTATTATTATTATTATTATTATTATTATTATTATTATTATTATTATTATTATTATTATTATTATTATTATTATTATTATTATTATTATTATTATTATTATTATTATTATTATTATTATTATTATTATTATTATTATTATTATTATTATTATTATTATTATTATTATTATTATTATTATTATTATTATTATTATTATTATTATTATTATTATTATTATTATTATTATTATTATTATTATTATTATTATTATTATTATTATTATTATTATTATTATTATTATTATTATTATTATTATTATTATTATTATTATTATTATTATTATTATTATTATTATTATTATTATTATTATTATTATTATTATTATTATTATTATTATTATTATTATTATTATTATTATTATTATTATTATTATTATTATTATTATTATTATTATTATATGCAGATTTACAATTTATTCTTTAGTAAACTGCATTGTTAAAATACTTTTATTTGACTGAGATTTTCATTTCATTTAGATGTGATATTGTTCTGATATTGTACTGAGATCACATTTCAATCACACTGAAATTTAAATGATACCAAACATGTAAAGTTAAAAATCATACATTCTTAAATTATAATAACTGCAGTATGCAAGTATAGTAGCTTGAATTCCAGGAACTTCTTAATCATCTTTCCATGACCCGGTCATATCCCCAGGAGGGAAAGAGGGGGCTCAAGGATGGGTGAGTGGGCAGCTGAACAGATGTCTTCCTCTCCTCAAATTAAAGAGATCTTCTCCTCAGATTAGAAAGTTTAATGTTTTGTTGCATGGCAGTTCTCAGGGTCTGACCTCATGGAAAGATCTGACCATCCTTACAACTTCCTCTATAATTCCTGAGGAACAGGAAATGGCAGCACTGGAGTAAAAATCTGTGAAGCTCTGGGCAGGTTTAGATTCAGCATGTGAGCACATGTCTTACATATAATAAAGTAAAAATCTATAATTATTGTAATGTTTAATGAAAATATTTTATTTAAAATTTTGTTGTGTTTTGTTTCTTTTATTAAAATGTTGGACTTCATTTAAATCATAACTAAAAATAAAAGTTTAGTTAGAATGCAGCCTTATAACATCTACTGTTAAAATAAAACTTTTAACAACCTCAGTTAGTTAAAAACATCAGAAATCACACTTTGGCATTCAACACATTACAAAATAATTTAATTCAATAAATTAATTTTAATCAGCTTCATTTAACTTCAGTTTCATTTATTTATATCACAAAATTCAGCTTAAAAATTAAACATGAACCCCTGTATGTAAAACAGTAAACAGTTTAAGTTTAAGACGGTTTAATATTATCAAGAAAAATATCTATAATTATTAATATTAATAATAATAATAACTGCAGTATGCAAGTATAGTAGCTTGAATTCCAGGAACTTCTTAATCATCTTTCCATGACCCGGTCATATCCCCAGGAGGGAAAGAGGGGCTCAAGGATGGGTGAGTGGGCAGCTGAACAGATGTCTTCCTCTCCTCAAATTAAAGAGATCTTCTCCTCAGATTAGAAAGTTTATTGTTTTGTTGCATGGCAGTTCTCAGGGTCTGATCTCATGGAAAGATCTGACCATCCTTACAACTTCCTCTATAATTCCTGAGGAACAGGAAATGGCAGCACTGGAGTAAAAATCTGTAAAGCTCTGGGCAGGTTTAGATTCAGCATGTGAGCACATGTCTTACATATAATAAAGTACAAATCTATAATTATTGTAATGTTTAATGAAAATATTTTATTTAAAATTTTGTTGTGTTTTGTTTCTTTTATTAAAATGTTGGACTTCATTTAAATCATAACTAAAAATAAAAGTTTAGTTAGAATGCAGCTTTATAACATCTACTGTTAAAATAAAACTTTTAACAACCTCAGTTAGTTAAAAACATCAGAAATCACACTTTGGCATTCAACACATTACAAAATAATTTAATTCAATAAATTAATTTTAATAACTCAATCCATTCAGTTTTGTTTGTTAATTTAAACTCTGTAGATTCAGTTCAACCACTGCAAAAAAGGTTCGGTTCAATAAATTCATTTAAAAATAATAAGGTCCAGAAGAGTCGGTTCACTGGATTCGGTTCAATTGAGTCTGAATCAAAAGATTCACTGGAAAATGACTCGATTCCTCAGTTAAACAAAATCTGTAACATAAAACATTCTGTTTAAAAATATTACTTTTGATCATATAAAATATTTTATTTAAAATTTTGTTGTGTTTTGTTTCTTTTATTAAAATGTTGGACTTCATTTAAATCATAACTAAAAATAAAAGTTTAGTTAGAATGCAGCCTTATAACATCTACTGTTAAAATAAAACTTTTAACAACCTCAGTTAGTTAAAAACATCAGAAATCACACTTTGGCATTCAACACATTACAAAATAATTTAATTCAATAAATTAATTTTAATCAGCTTCATTTAACTTCAGTTTCATTTATTTATATCACAAAATTCAGCTTAAAATTAAACATGAACCCCTGTATGTAAAACAGTAAACAGTTTAAGTTTAAGACGGTTTAATATTATCAAGAAAAATATCTATAATATAATTATTAATATTAATCAGCTTTATTTAACTTGAATTTCATTTATTTATATCACAAAATTCAGCTTAAAATTAAACATGAACCCCTGTATGTAAAACAGTAAACAGTTTAAGTTTAAGACGGTTTAATATTATCAAGAAAAATATCTATAATATAATTATTAATATTAATCAGCTTTATTTAACTTGAATTTCATTTATTTATATCACAAAATTCAGGTTAAAAATTAAACATGAACCCCTGTATGTAAAACAGTAAACAGTTTAAGTTTAAGACGGTTTAATATTATCAAGAAAAATATCTATAATTATTAATATTAATAATAATAATAATAATAATAACTGCAGTTGGTTGTCAGATTTCAGTCTTACACTGCCCTCTAGTGGCTCTGTCAGGACTTTTTTTCTTAAATATACAAATATTATTAGTGTTTTGTTGTCTAGTTATATCAAGTTGAGGAGTCTCCCCGTGTGGTGGAGGAGGAACTGCTACAGTTTAGAGCCTAATTTGAGATCAGATCAAGTTGAGTTCTAACAGTAAGTTTGATTGAGTTCTAACATGTAAATGGTACATTTAATAAATTTAATACTAACTTCATGCAGTTTCTCACCATAAAGACTGGATGTTATAAAAAGTTTTGACAAAATAAATTGTTTCAATGTTTTAAATCTGTACTCGTTATTTCTACATTATTTATTACATTAATATTAATCAGCTTTATTTAACTTGAATTTCATTTATTTATATCACAAAATTCAGCTTAAAATTAAACATGAACCCCTGTATGTAAAACAGTAAACAGTTTAAGTTTAAGACGGTTTAATATTATCAAGAAAAATATCTATAATTATTAATATTAATGAAAATAATAATAATAATATAATAATAACTGCAGTTGGTTGTCAGATTTCAGTCTTACACTGCCCTCTAGTGGCTCTGTCAGGACTTTTTTTCTTAAATATACAAATATTATTAGTGTTTTGTTGTCTAGTTATATCAAGTTGAGGAGTCTCCCCGTGTGGTGGAGGAGGAACTGCTACAGTTTAGAGCCTGATTTGAGGTCAGATCAAGTTGAGTTCTAACAGTAAGTTTGATTGAGTTCTAACATGTAAATGGTACATTTAATAAATTTAGTACCACCTTCATGCAGTTCTCAGCATAAATAGTGAATTTTATAAAAACATTTTTGGACAAAATAAATGTTTCAATGTTATTAAATCTGTACTGTTATTTCTACATTATTTATTACATTAATTTTAATCAGCTTCATTTAACTTCAGTTTCATTTATTTATATCACAAAATTCAGCTTAAAATTAAACATGAACCCCTGTATGTAAAACAGTAAACAGTTTAAGTTTAAGACGGTTTAATATTATCAAGAAAAATATCTATAATTATTAATATTAATAATAATATTATAATTAATATTAATAATAATAATAACTGCAGTTGGTTGTCAGATTTCAGTCTTACACTGCCCTCTAGTGGCTCTGTCAGGACTTTATTTTTCTTAAATATACAAATATTATTAGTGTTTTGTTGTCTAGTTATATCAAGTGGAGGAGTCTCCCCGTGTGGTGGAGGAGGAACTGCTACAGTTTAGAGCCTGATTTGAGGTCAGATCAAGTTGAGTTCTAACAGTAAGTTTGATTGAGTTCTAACATGTAAATGGTACATTTAATAAATTTAGTACCACCTTCATGCAGTTCTCAGCATAAAGTGAATTTTATAAAAACATTTTTGGACAAAATAAATGTTATTAAATCTGTACTCATCTTTCTGGATCATTTAGTTTATTACATTAATATTAATCAGCTTTATTTAACTTAAATTTTATTTATTTATATTGCAATTATACACAAAAAAGCTTCACCACTACATCACTCAAATACTACTGCCGTGTGTAATCTTCTAATAAACTCTAATAGTGACATGGTGTTGTATAAATAATAGTAAATGTGAATATTCCTTTCAGATAAAAACCATAAAGTGCATTTTAGGTGAATTCATGAACCACATCTGACTTGAAAAGACCGGTGTCCAAATAATTTTGACCACACAGCTAAAAAGCAGCAGCTTCGGATCAGTCGCGTTTCCACTGGGATCTAATCTAAAATATTACTTTTGATCATATAAAATATTTTATATTATATATTTGATTACAGATCATTGAACAAGACACCTGTCAGTCAAGATATACAGGTGAATGACATGTCTAATGATCAAGTTTACATTTTATTATAACAATATGTTTGATTGAGTTCTAACAGTAAGTTTGATTGAGTTCTAACAGTAAGTTTGATTGAGTTCTAACAGTAAGTTTGATTGAGTTCTTGCATGTAGATGATACTTTTAATAAATTTAGTACCACCTTCATGCAGTTCTCAGCATAAATAGTGAATTTTATAAAAACATTGTTGGACAAAATAAATGTTATTAAATCTGTACTCGTTATTTCTACATTATTTATTACATTAATATTAATCAGCTTTATTTAACTTGAATTTCATTTATTTATATCACAAAATTCAGCTTAAAATTAAACATGAACCCCTGTATGTAAAACAGTAAACAGTTTAAGTTTAAGACGGTTTAATATTATCAAGAAAAATATCTATAATTATTGTAATGTTTAATAAAAATTTAATATTATCAAGAAAAATATCTATAATTATTGTAATGTTTAATAAAAATTTAATATTATCAAGAAAAATATCTATAATTATTAATATTAATCAGCTTATTTAACTTGTTTCATTTATAATGTGACCCAGACAGCACCTATATTTTATAGTTTCACTGGAAACAATTTAATATAAGGTTATATACAAAAAGCTGCTGCTTTTCAGCTGATACACACTGTGTGGTCAAAAGTATTTGGACACCGGTCTTTTCAAGTCAGATGTGGTTATAAATTCACCTAAAATGCACTTTATGACTTTTATCTGAAAGGAATATTCACATTTACTATTATTTATACAACACCATGTCACTATTATGGTTTATTAGAAGATTACACAGTAGTATTTGAGTGATGTAGTGGTGAAGCTCTAGAAGTTTTTTGTGTATAAGTGCAATATAAATAAATGAAATTCAAGTTAAATAAAGCTGATTAATATTAATGTAATAAATAATGTAGAAAGATGAGTACAGATTTAATAACATTTATTTTGTCAAAAGTTTTATAAAATCACTATTTATGCTGAGAACCTGCATGAAGTTGGTACTAAATTTATTAAATGTACCATTTACATGTTAGAACTCAATCAAACTTACTGTTAGAATAAAATGTAAACTTGATCAAATCTCAAATCAGACTCTGAACTGTACGAATGCTATTTGTTCTGTTATTGAACTAGAAACAGTGAATGTTGAGATGTTTGGGAACTGATTATTGTCTGTATATATGCAGGTCAGGGTTTTCATGCTGGAACACCGTTCATTACAATGAGACGATGATGTAAGATGAGCCAAACCACGGAGATGAAGCTGACTGAGGTGAACCCCTCAAACTAACCCAGGAACAGAGAAGGAACTTTCTGACCACCTGCTGGTTTTGCACAAACAGAACAGAAGTTTCTTTTTCTTGAGTGAGACTGCTGAAAGAAATATTTTAAGGAGACAGAATGTTTTATGTTACAGATTTTGTTAGAACTGTGGAATCGAGTCATTTTCCAGTGAATCTTTCGATTCAGACTCAATTAAACCAAATCCAGTGAACCGACTCTTCTGGACCTTATTATTTTTAAATGAATTTTTGTGATATAAATAAATGAAATTCAAGTTAAATAAAGCTGATTAATATTAATGATAATATTAATAATTATATTATAGATATTTTTCTTGATAATATTAAACTGTCTTAAACTGTTTACTGTTTTACATACAGGGGGTTCATGTTTAATTTTTAAGATGAATTTTTGTGATATAAATAAATGAAACTGAAGTTAAATGAAGCTGATTAAAATTAATGTAATAAATAATGTAGAAATAACGAGTACAGATTTAATAACATTGAAACAATTTATTTTGTCAAAAAGTTTTTATAAAATCCAGTCTTTATGGTGAGAAACTGCATGAAGTTAGTATTAAATTTATTAAAAGTATCATCTACATGCAAGAACTCAATCAAACATATTGTTAGAATAAAATGTAAACTTGATCAAATCTCAAATCAGACTCTGAACTGTACGAATGCTATTTGTTCTGTTATTGAACTAGAAACAGTGAATGTTGAGATGTTTGGGAACTGATTATTGTCTGTATATATGCAGGTCAGGGGTTTTTTCATGCTGGAACACCGTTCATTACAATGAGACGATGATGTAAGATGACGAGCCAAACCACGGAGATGAAGCTGACTGAGGTGAACCCCTCAAACTAACCCAGGAACAGAGAAGGAACTTTCTGACCACCTGCTGGTTTTGCACAAACAGAACAGAAGTTTCTTTTTCTTGAGTGAGACTGCTGAAAGAAATATTTTTAAGGAGACAGAATGTTTTATGTTACAGATTTTGTTTGAACTGTGGAATCGAGTCATTTTCCAGTGAATCTTTCGATTCAGACTCAATTGAACCGAATCCAGTGAACCGACTCTTCTGGACCTTATTATTTTTAAATGAATTTATTGAACCGAACTCTTTTGAACCGAGTGACTTGAACTGAATCTACAGAGTAGAAATTAATGAATCAAACAAAACTGAATGGATTGAGTTATTAAAATTAATTTATTGAATTAAATTATTTTGAAGTGTGAACAAAGTGGACTGAGATAACCTGCAGTGCTACTATAATAATCACTACAGTATTTTCTTAGAGTTTTGTGACTCGGTCTGACGACAAAGGAAGCTGATTTGCGTAATGCATTTGATGACAGCTGGGGGAACGCGCTGTGTGCTGTTTTTCCTCCATGATTCCAAAGTCTTCAGAGCTGCTTCAGGGTTGCTGGGTGCCAGATCATGAATGGCATAGATGACTGAGAGCTGCACTTCCCATGGCATACCTGCACACAACATCCAATACAAAATTAGGATCTGCTGAAGCACAAAACTAAACATCAGAGAATAAAGATAAAGATCGATAAAAACATCTTTATTTGATGCTTTAGAAATACCTTTTGAGAAGTTTTGCATTCCAAACTGATTAATGCTTTTTGCCAGGTTTTCGAGTGACGTTAGCATGTTCTCCTTAAGTCCTAGTTGACCAAGTCGCCCTGTTTAAGAAGGACAGAGACCACTAGTGAAAAGCTGAAGAATCCAGAAATAATGTGAGATGATGCTCCGAAACAGGATTTACAGTAAACTTACCAAGTAGCCTGAAAACTGCTGCTACACAGACGTCTCGGAACGGTGTTTGCTCTGTTCTTGCTTGCATCAGCCAAGTGTTCAGGATCAGCCAAAGATCCTTCCTAGTAAATAAAAAAGAGGAGAAATGAATATGTTGAGGGTCTTTGTGGAGGTTATGGAGCAGCCACTGTGGTTTTATTATCACTTGTAATTTTATGCAACATGAATGGGAACTTTGCAATATTTCAAACGACCACTAGATTATTGACCGTTAATGGAAAAATCAGCAATAAGAACTAGGTCACAGGTTAAAGGTACTTTTTACTTGTCACATGTACCTTACAGCACAGAGAAAATCTTTCTTCACATACCCCAGTGATCATAGAAAGCCGGGGCAGAGCACTGGGTCAGCCATGACTACAGCACCCCTGGAGCACAGAGAGTTAAGGGTCTTGCTCAAGGGCATAAGAGTGGAACTTTGTGATCCTGGGGCTTGAACCCCCGACCTTCCGATCAGTAATCCAGAGCCTTTACCACTGAGCTGCCACTTCCTGAAATAAAGACCCTCTCATGGTGAAATACTTACAGCTAAAGTTACAGAATTCTCTCTGACTGTCTGAACACTGATCCTGGAAACTTCATTTATAAATGCACAATAAACATTTCCTCACAGAAACATCACCATATCAACAATTACCCAAATTTTCCCTGTGAGATCTTATTGTATTAAAATTAGATATAAAAATGCCACCTAAATAATAACTTTGCAGCTGAAATCCTCTCAGCACTGATGTTATAGAAAAATAATGATTAATTTTTGATCATTCAGATTTGAATATTAAAAAGCTGAGAATTAAATATGTTGAAGATGTTTTGCATTCAGTACCGTATAATATTGGTAATGGTCCAAGTCCAGCCCAGTTGTGCACACAGAAGATCCAGGCTGAAGATGTAGTTCCAGGTAGCAGGGCAGAGATCATAACCATACCAGCTGTTCTCCAGGAACCTCAGACTGCTGTCTTCCAGAAAAGACTTCAGGGTGCTGGTGATAGCATTGTGGATGTTTCCTGGAGGCTCCTGGCAAAAATACATCATTATTTAATACCCAGTGCAATAAAACACTGTTTGAGTGACAGCGTAGTTCAACATAAATGTTTAAAGAATTTGTCCCACTAGATTACACTGATACTTGGAAATTAAAGGAGATTAAGAAGGCAGTAAAATACTTGATAAAGTCCAGTTAAAAAAAAAAATGACACTGAGAGGAACACTGAGGATCAGCTTCTTACCTCATCCCAGTGCAGATACTTGGTGAGCAAGTGAAATATCTTTCCTTTGCTCTCAGGTTGCTCACTATGTGAATTGCTCGGCATAAAGAACTTTCATAGGACAAAAAACTTGGCCATGCTGTCACCATGACCATAATCACTTTGGGGGCTTCAAGAAAGTCTGCAAAGCAACAAAACAATAGAATATAAATACACTGTAAAAAAAAAAAAGACATTGGATATAAAAGTTGACACACCTTATAAAATTGCACCTTATCAAATTGCAGACAGAAATAACAATATAGCTAATATGAATATGCAAACACATCTAATTAATGACAAAGATTAATTCATTCAACTACAACCATGTAGGAAAATGTGTTAGTCCAACGAGACAAAGGTTAAACGTATTTCCATAAATCTAAAAGGTATGTTTGGTGCAAAGCCAATACAGAGCATCCTCCAAGTAAATAATACAAGAAACAAAACCCCTAAAAGTCCAAAAAACACATCTATTTAGTCCGAGCATGCAGCAAAGTAATCCAGGCATAAACACAGAACAAAGAGCCAAAAAAACAAGAAGGCAGAGAAGGGAAACAAAACAGAGAAAAAAAGCCAAAGAAAATGTCATAAAAACAGGCAGGCAAACCGGTGGAAAAGGGCAGGAAAACCTCAGAAAGAATCGGGAAGAAAGCGATATTCCGGCAGAGAGGAGAGTTCTTAGGTTCTTAAAGACCAAGTGTTGCAGAACGGACTGCCCAGAAAAGAAGGCACAAGCCGAGACGGGTTTGAGACGGGAAACGTGAAAGGATGGGTGGATCCGGATGGGAGTTTGAGGCAGACCGCAACAGTGTTGATCACTTTAGAAATGGGACAGGGGCCCGTGTGTGTGTGTGTGTGTGTGTGTGTGTGTGTGCGTGGGGCAAGTTTCTTGCATACAGCCTTGAGAGAGAGGTCTCAGGTGGACAGCCAGACCTTCTGGCCTACCCAGTACCGGGCGGGGGACATAGTTTGCCATGAAACCATGAATGGCACCTTGGCCCCCTCAAGCCAATGACACCACTTCTAAGGCCAGCTTGATAGCCAGGAGTTCCGTTCACCATGAGTGGTAGGAGATAGGGATTCTTAAAAGTAATGGCGTTAAGTCCCTGATAGTCTTTACATGGGCGAAGGGTTTGTCCTTCTTCTCCACAAAGAAGAACCCAGCCCCAGCGGGGGAGGAGGAAGGGTAAATACTCCCGGCAGAGAGAGACTCCTGATTATACTGGTGCATGGCCTCCTGCATTCCAGACAGATTCTACAAATGTTCATGGGGAGAAGAGGTTCCAGGCAACAGGTTGATGGCACAGTCATGTGGCCGGTGTGGTGGAAGGGAGGATGCTTTGATCTTGCTGAAGAAGGTCATGGTAGACTGCCGGGATAGAGCTGAGATCAGGTTGAGGCTCCTGAACAGGTGAAGGTTGAGGCAACAGTTTATATAAGACTACTGTTCTAATCCAGATAGCATAAAACCAAGCATGACACGAGCATAAGATGAGGGGATGATCAGGAACAGAGCCACTCCTGGGAAGAAAGAGATAATCCAGCAGAGAGGAGAGAAGACCGTGACATTGTCCTCTGTAAAAAGCTGAAAATAAAGAGGAGTTTCACATTTCAACATGACAATGACCAAAAGCACATATCCAAATTAGCAAAGGCATGGCTTCAGAAAAGGATCATCACAGTACTGGAATGGTCCAGCCAGAGCCCAGACCTCAACCCAACTGAAAACCTATGGAATGACCTACAATGAGCCATACACAGGAGATCACCTGCAATTTAAAGAAACATTTCTGCAAAGTAGAGTAGATAAAATTCAAAGTGTAGATGTGGGAAGTTAATAGAGATTATTCACAAAGACTTGATGCCATAATAAAGGCAAATTGTGCTTCCACAAAGAAGTAGTTTTGGGGATTTTCAGACTTTGCAATCAAGCTGTGATATTATTTAAAAGTTACCAATTAATAATTATTTCTTTTGTCTCTGGATATTTATATTTAAAAAACCTGCCATTTTATAAGGGTGTGTAAACTTTTTACATCCACTGTACATCACCAACAACAAGACACAATTTACTTCTGTATCAGTGTCCAGATCATTTTAGTAGATAAATAATGAAATATCAGTATAATCTCACCTTCTTTAAGGAGTCTGTAGGCGAGAGCATGTGCTTTGTGAGAGTCTCCTCTCTGTTGACACACGCCTACATAAACCCTACAGAGAGACTGCAGGAGATCATGTCCCATAAACCCTCTCTCCACCTTGATCTTCTCCAAAATCACAGACAGAAACGTCTCTGCTAAGGACTAAATGAGACGGAAGAAATTTTTAAGCTTCCAACTGAATAAACATGTATTTAAATCATGTATTTAAAACAAATATTAGGAAGTTAAGACTTGACTGTAGACTGGGTTTAGGAAAACTATTAGATATTGTATAATCCAAAACCTAGATTTAAAATGTAACATGATAAATCATATCTACTGTTCAATTTAAGAACATCAGGACCAGTGAATTATGGATCAACTTTCAAAAATGAGAAACTCAAATCCACAGCTAAAGAATAAAGTGTTTAAATCGCATGCACACTAAATAAAACAGAAGATAAGAACTGACCTCGTTTACACAAAACTCAGAAATGACGTGTTTCTCTTCATCTCTCAGAACAGGAAGTTCACTTGTTCCTGTGAGAAGTGCATGAATCCTGTCTGTAGGTAAAACATCAGAACAGGACTTTTGTAGTGTTTCTAATGCACTGGAGATGAGAGATTGTGTTGTGTGTGTTGTGTTTACAGGATCAGCTGAAGCAGCATCAAGTCGAGGCTTTTGAGCTTTCCTGGGTGGTGACATGTCTGATCCAGTTCTCATTGCTGTGGGCTTTGGGTCTGTATGAATGTAAAATAAATTTATATAATTTGTCACACGCCCTTATCCAGAGAGACTTACAATATTTCTTCCTAGATCTTAACAAATGACTGTTACACATTTAGGTTCATTAAGACGGTGAAGAATTTGCCTTGTCAATACTTTTTCCATTAATGTTCCAATACTTTTGGTGATAATGTACATGCTAGGTTTATCACATGCTAAAATTAAACTGTATATCCGCTAAAATTAGATTACAACATGTCACATTTAAATACGTTTATCAGATTCCTGCTTGTTTATTTTTTTATTAATTATTATTATTTTTTTATTTTGTATTATTAATTATTTATGTTCATTTATTACATATTCAATGCAAATACAGAACACATCAAAATGTAGAGAAACTTAGTATTAGAGATTTTACTGTTACCTTTGTTCAACTCGTTCTCCACTTTGTAAAGTTTTTCCTGTTGAGGATCAAAAACAAAAAAAACAGATTTAGTTTTATTTAGTCACATTTCTCACTAAAAGTTTAATGATGGAAAGAAAGTACCTCCATTAAGCGAAAGCTTTTCTCCATGCTGCTGATTTTGCATTTCAGGCCTCGGATTTCCAGATTTTGTCTGGTGTTCACTTCTGTAAAATAATTTACAAAATGAAATGAAAAGGTGCTCAGATCACATTATCACATTATATGTTTATTTTAATAGAACTGAATCATGCAGTAATAATCAACTTGTACTTTCTTACACACCTTTAAGTGCCAGAAGCTGGTTTTCAACACTGACATTTCTGTGGAAGGGAAAAGAAACATTTAGATAAAACATTATATAATATATTATTATATTACATATTATATAGTATCACTGCAATGATTGGAATAAAGTATAAAGAGCAAAAAACATACTTGTGAGTGTTGCTGAGTAGCATAAGGCTCTTAATGGCCTGAAGCTCCTGCTGGCTTATGCTCGTCTTTTCCATTTCTGTAGGTCTTTTTAATATTTTCTTCTAGAGAATTTGTTGAATCTGAAAAAAAAAAGAACTGCTTTAATCACAAATCATTCGATAAAGTTTTTTGTTAATTTTTTTATAATGAGTATCTCTGTAGTCTGATCGTTCTTCCTCAGCGTTTCTACAGCGTATTTTTTCTTTTTTATAGATTATCATCAACGAGACTTTATTGCCCTCTGGAGAGAAAAATTAAGATGATTTGTGTACACTATTCCATTACACAGGGTTTTATGGAGAGGGCGTGGTTTTGGTTGATTTCTCAGCTCCTAAATGATGTTGGGTTTTTGCCAGTTTGGTCTTTATGAATGCTGATGGGACGCGTTTACTCAGTGGAGCCTCCTTCTGCTTACAGCCTTTAAATGTACTCGTGAGCGTTAAGTAGTAATGTCATGTTTAGATGATGTTGGGATTTAGGGACTTTATTGAAGCTAAATGTTTTTCATGCTAGCTAGAGCGTACTTCCCGGAAGTTCTGGGTGAGCACGTGACTAACACGTGACTAGTGATGAACCTGCAAAATTAATGAAACTAAAGACTTGTAAAGTAACTTACCGCTAATGTGTTTCTTCTGAAGTGGATGAAATAGATCGATTTGGTTGCGTGATTGAGAAGTTTGATGCGCGACGTGTTGAGTTTGTTGGCTGCTTCCGAGATCAGATGAGATCGAGCGTTCTCAGAGTAGTATATCCGTAAGCTCGGTGTTCTGGCTTTTATGCATGTGGTCGAAAGTGGCGCACTGTGACATCACAGAGATATGAACAGTTACATGAGCATTAGACTATAACACTGAGGATGTACAGTTACATGAACAGTAACTATAACACTGAGTATGTACAGTTACATGAACAGTAACTATAACACTGAGGATGTACAGTTACATGAACAGTAACTATAACACTGAGGATGAACAGTTACATGAACAGTAACTATAACACTGAGGATGTACAGTTACATGAACAGTAACTATAACACTGAGGATGTACAGTTACATGAACAGTAACTATAACACTGAGTATGTACAGTTACATGAACAGTAACTATAACACTGAGGATGTACAGTTACATGAACAGTAACTATAACACTGAGGATGAACAGTTACATGAACAGTAACTATAACACTGAAGATGTACAGTTACATGAACAGTAACTATAACACTGAGGATGAACAGTTACATGAACAGTAACTATAACACTGAGGATGTACAGTTACATGAACAGTAACTATAACACTGAGGATGTACAGTTACATGAACAGTAACTATAACACTGAGGATGAACAGTTACATGAACAGTAACTATAACACTGAGGATGAACAGTTACATGAACAGTAACTATAACACTGAGTATGTACAGTTACATGAACAGTAACTATAACACTGAGGATGAACAGTTACATGAACAGTAACTATAACACTGAGGATGAACAGTTACATGAACAGTAACTATAACACTGAGGATGAACAGTTACATGAACAGTAACTATAACACTGAGTATGTACAGTTACATGAACAGTAACTATAACACTGAGGATGTACAGTTACATGAACAGTAACTATAACACTGAGTATGTACAGTTACATGAACAGTAACTATAACACTGAGGATGAACAGTTACATGAACAGTAACTATAACACTGAGGATGTACAGTTACATGAACAGTAACTATAACACTGAGTATGTACAGTTACATGAACAGTAACTATAACACTGAGTATGTACAGTTACATGAACAGTAACTATAACACTGAGTATGTACAGTTACATGAACAGTAACTATAACACTGAGTATGTACAGTTACATGAACAGTAACTATAACACTGAGGATGAACAGTTACATGAACAGTAACTATAACACTGAGTATGTACAGTTACATGAACAGTAACTATAACACTGAGTATGTACAGTTACATGAAAGTAACTATAACACTGAGGATGAACAGTTACATGAACAGTAACTATAACACTGAGGATGAACAGTTACATGAACAGTAACTATAACACTGAGGATGTACAGTTACATGAACAGTAACTATAACACTGAAGATGTACAGTTACATGAACAGTAACTATAACACTGAAGATGTACAGTTACATGAACAGTAACTATAACACTGAAGATGTACAGTTACATGAACAGTAACTATAACACTGAGGATGAACAGTTACATGAAAGTAACTATAACACTGAGGATGAACAGTTACATGAAAGTAACTATAACACTGAAGATGTACAGTTACATGAACAGTAACTATAACACTGAAGATGTACAGTTACATGAACAGTAACTATAACACTGAGGATGAACAGTTACATGAACAGTAACTATAACACTGAAGATGTACAGTTACATGAACAGTAACTATAACACTGAGGATGTACAGTTACATGAACAGTAACTATAACACTGAGGATGTACAGTTACATGAACAGTAACTATAACACTGAGGATGTACAGTTACATGAACAGTAACTATAACACTGAAGATGTACAGTTACATGAACAGTAACTATAACACTGAAGATGTACAGTTACATGAACAGTAACTATAACACTGAGGATGAACAGTTACATGAAAGTAACTATAACACTGAGGATGAACAGTTACATGAACAGTAACTATAACACTGAAGATGTACAGTTACATGAACAGTAACTATAACACTGAAGATGTACAGTTACATGAACAGTAACTATAACACTGAAGATGTACAGTTACATGAACAGTAACTATAACACTGAGGATGTACAGTTACATGAACAGTAACTATAACACTGAAGATGTACAGTTACATGAACAGTAACTATAACACTGAAGATGTACAGTTACATGAACAGTAACTATAACACTGAGGATGAACAGTTACATGAAAGTAACTATAACACTGAAGATGTACAGTTACATGAACAGTAACTATAACACTGAGGATGAACAGTTACATGAACAGTAACTATAACACTGAGGATGTACAGTTACATGAACAGTAACTATAACACTGAGGATGAACAGTTACATGAACAGTAACTATAACACTGAAGATGTACAGTTACATGAACAGTAACTATAACACTGAAGATGTACAGTTACATGAACAGTAACTATAACACTGAAGATGTACAGTTACATGAACAGTAACTATAACACTGAGGATGTACAGTTACATGAACAGTAACTATAACACTGAAGATGTACAGTTACATGAACAGTAACTATAACACTGAAGATGTACAGTTACATGAACAGTAACTATAACACTGAAGATGTACAGTTACATGAACAGTAACTATAACACTGAGGATGAACAGTTACATGAACAGTAACTATAACACTGAGGATGAACAGTTACATGAACAGTAACTATAACACTGAGGATGTACAGTTACATGAAAGTAACTATAACACTGAGGATGAACAGTTACATGAACAGTAACTATAACACTGAGGATGTATCTTTATTTTTATTCATCATTAAAAAGTGTGCAAATGGACGCTTTGTCACCAAAACAAACTAATCGTGAATGCCACTAAACAAGTCATGCAATATACAGAAAGAGAAAAGGAATATTGTTGCTCTATGTGTAAAAGCATAGCAGGCGTCATGGCATAATCTAAGTGATATACAGTTATTATCCTGTTTCATTCACTGCATTAGCTTTTACTATCCTCATAAAGAGATGAGTGATAGAGCTGCATACACGCCTTTATCTTTTATACAGTGTGACACTGGCAGTCAGCTCCATAGCAGTGTAGTGTTGGTGGGTGAAGCTCAATGGCTCTAAAGCAGATGAAGCATCAGTGGAATTCATGGTGGAGATGCTGAACCTGCTGCTGGACACTGACACGATTTATTTCATGGTTGGATAAAATTGGTGTAAAATCTATGTAGGAGACTTAGAGAGTTTTTTTAAAGCAGGAGACAGAAGAAAAATAAACAGATTACGGAAAAGGAGGAGAAGCTGGAACACATGCAGAAAGGAGTTACAGATTGGGATGCATTTCTTAATCTGATGATAGAGAAGCCATTCTGGTACAGAAGGTGCAAACTCTGGAGGCTACTTTAGCTTCTGAGCGAAAGCAGGGGGAACAGGACATGAAATCATAGAAACGACACACACCTCCAGAACATCACCGAGCTCCAGTCTTCCCTGAAACTCCACGAGGAACAGAAGAAATCTGTAGAATGTGAGAGAGAGCTGTGTGACAGAACAAAAGCAACTGCTGGAACATGTTGCTCAGCTCGAGGCCAGCTTTGAATTAGAGAGAAATAAATGGGAGGAGAAAAGCAAGAAGGACCAACTAGACATGAAGGAGAGGATCAACTTACCGCTTCTGACCATCAAAAAGGTCCAGGATTCTCTGAATCTCTGTAAAGAAAAGAGGAAGACTGCAAAGCATGAGAAAGATCATTTGATGAGATACCAAGAGCGACTGGAGGAACGTGTTGCTCAGCTGCAGGCCATTTTGAATTTTGAAAAAAAATAAATGGCAGGTGAAAATTAGGATGGTCAAACGAGACATGCAGGAGTGGACCATCTTATACCTTCAAACCATCAGAGACCTCCAGGATTTCATGAATCAATGTGAGGAAGAGAAGAATTGTGCAGAGCATGAGCAAGATAATTTGATGAGAGAACGAGAACAACAGGAGAAACATGTTGCTCAGATGAAGGCCACTTTGGAATTTGAGAGAAATAAGTGGAAGGAGAAAAAAAAGAAGGCCGAACTAGACATGGAGAAGAATAACAATTTACAGATCCAGACCATCAGAGAGCTCCAGGATTCTCTTAATCACTGTGAGGAGGAGAAGAATAGAGCAGAGCATGAGATAGATCATCTGATGAGATAACAGGATCAACTGGAGGACCATGCTGCTCAGCTGACTTTGAATTTTAAGAAAAATAAATGGGATGAGAAGGCTAAACTAGAAAAAGAAGGCTAAACTAGATATGGTTTGGAGTTCTAATATGTTCCTCTCCTACATTCCAGAGCTCCAGGATACTGTGAATCACTGTAAGATACAGAAGAAGACTGAGGAGCTTGAGAAAGATCATTCTGAGAAACCAAGAGCAATTGGAGAAACATGTAGCTCAGCTGAGAGCACTTTGGGTTCTGACTATGAGAAACAGCAGAAACAGAAAGCTGAACCTCTACAAGCCCAAAGAGTCGCAGAAAATCTCTGAGGAAACAAAGATTCTTAGGTGAGGGAAGAGAAATGAGGATGGAAACCCGAGAGTGACTGGAGGAAGCTGTACAGCTGTTCAGCAATATGACTTCAGCACTAGAGAAAGAAAACCAGAGAAAGAAAAAGAGGAGATCAAGCTGGACATGTCCTACATATAATAAAGTACACAAATATCAGTGATTATTGTAACTGAATATTTTTTCCTTCAAAATAAATAAATATCTTAAATATAGTGTGTGTTTTGTTTCTATTATTAAAGTGTTGGACATTTAAATTTAACTAAGAATTAAAATCAACATGATAAAATGTTGGGAAAACGGGACAAAAGTAAATGATAATAAAATAAAGGTTTTGTTTAAACCCAATTTTACATGAACAGAAGTTAAAGTAATAAAATAAACAGTTATTGAACAGTATTCACAGCATCAGTTTAAATATTAAATCACAATAACACAGAGATTAAATCAGTTTACAATACATGAGTTCTTCATGGGTTCATCTGATCACACAATACTATAAAGTTTAGTTCCAATGCAGCCTCATAACATCATAGTTCAAGTATAAATTTTGACAACTGCAGTTAGTAGAAAAACATCAGAAAGAACTATTTAATAGATTCATTTTAATAATTCAGTCCATTCAGTTTGGTCAATTCAGTTAGAAAAGATTCGGTTCGATGATTTCGACTCCTTAGATTCAGTTCAAGTGACTCGGTTCAAGAGTTCAGTTCGGTCACTTCTATTCAAAACAATGAGGTCGACCGAGTCTGAATCCATAGATAGTCCAAGAAATTTCCTTTCAGCAGTCTCTCAAAAGAAATCAGCAGGTGGTCAGAATGTTCCTACTCTGTTCCTGGGTTAGTTTCAGGGGTTCACCTCAGTCAGCTTCATCTGGTCATTTATGATTCTACAACATTCATATAGTCACTTGGGTCAACTTCCGGTTTGTGCGTAATCTTCCCTCTGTAATCTGTACATGCGCAGAGAGTGTGTGTGTGTGTGTGTGTGTGTGTGTGAGAGAGAGATAGAGAGAGAGAAAGAAAGTGAGTGACATGATGATGTCACAGGCAGAGGGCGGGGCATCTAGGTGTGATGTCACAGTGTGACACGTCTATATAAATCAGGCGTGCTTTTGTTTCTCATTTGTGAATTTACCAATTGTAAGTAAAGAGACACTAAAATTGACAACCACCAAACAAACAAACAGCAGCAAGAAGCAGCAGCGATTAGCAGCAACTAAAAAAACATTACAAATTCTCTTCTATTGAACATTTCTTCATACAGGTACCTGGTAAGTCGTCTAAATAATTATGGCAGAATATTGTAGATTATTTAGTAGAAGACTCAAAAAGTACAAAGTCATTATTTAGCAACATTAGCATGGGTAACTAGCCGGCTAGCTAAGCTTAGCTTTCATAGTTTAGCTTTTTTAATTAATCCAACAAATTGATCTAATAATTATTATAGAATCTATTAGATACAATGAAGTAGCTTAATTTAATCTATTTAGCCCATATTTTAATCAAACTCATGTAACCTGTTTACTCCAAGTATAATTAACATAATATACTAATAAATAGAGTAGAATAGGGTCAGACTGGGACTACAATTTTAATAATCCTTGCAGCCGTGGCATGTTTTATCTGTTGTGGAATTCCTTGTCATTGTTTAGACAATACGTACAGCTCCCAGTGTATAAAATTACAGGTGAAGAGTCTTCTACAGAAAACATCTCCACAGATATGGATCAAAACATCTATGTGGATTTGGATGGAGGGATTATGGCCCTAGTCGATGAGAAAAAATGACTGTAACAAACGTTTCCTTATAACTAAAAGCACTAAACTCTTTCTATGCTTCAATTCTGATTCTTTGATTATATCGTATATAAATCATGTTGTTGTTGTGTGTATTTTATGCTGTGTGCAGGAACATGGCAGCTGGTGAACATAGGAGGCTTCTGAAAGTTATCCGTCTGCATCAACGCACGTGTGCCTACATCAAAGCATGTGCTGAGGGGTATCGCTTCGACTTTGACACCTTTAGAGGTCCCTGCAATGCTTGTTATGCCCTTGTGTCCATTTTTTAAAGCATTGCCTGTGGTGTGCGCAGCAGCCCACCTGTCCTTTAGGTGAACGGTGCCGTAATGGACCCCGTAAATGGTACAGGTTTCCTCCAGAAAAGGACGAATTCGTTTGGAAAACTGATGCGGACCCGTTCAGACCGGTGATCGACATTCTGCTCCACGCTGACATGTTCTCCCAGAGGAATGTGGCTAGATTCCATCCAGAACTTTGTCTATGATCTTCCTGCAGGACTTCAGCTGATCACCCGTATCTTTCATGTGCGAGGGCTATTACCCTTGCCCAATCGCTTGGAGTTACTGCCAGCTCGCTGGGTGCTCCGAGCACTCACAGTTTTCTGTTCACGGACTTCGTCATGCAAAGCACCTTTGTAACGCTACACCATCACCTTCTGTGGCTATGTTCTATGGACAACTGAACCAGCGAAACATCGTGATTGGAATTCTCGTCCTATCCTTTGTCACAAATTTCACACAATCAGGAAAGACTCAATGGTATTCTCATCGAGATGTCACGGTGGTGTTTTGAAGTTTCATCATGAGGTGTGGTCTTCACTGCAGTCTCACAGTTCTATATCTGCTCTTTGCCGGACTGGATCAGACGACTATCACCCATTCCTTTAAAAAAAAAAAAGGCAAGTGAGTCTGGACATTAAGGACAGGAACTGAAAGCTAAACCTCCCCATGTCCAATAATAATTAATAAAATCAATAAAATCTAAAATATGAAATCACTTGTTTATTGAAGTGTTCGACATCATTTAAATCCTGATTCTAAATCAGTGTTTCTCAACTGGAGGATGCTTTTAAACTAAATAATTAAAATCCACATGATAAACTTTTGGAAAAAAATGTGACAAAAGTGAAATTGCACAATTATTAAAAGATGAAGTTAAACCATGATTTTCAAACGCCGTATGACCTCCTCATGGATTCTTGCATCTTGCTTATATCCCTCTTGTGGGGCAGGGGGCTGTGACTCGGGGTCATAATGCTGAGGGGGAGGGAGGTCAGGAGGGAGAGGGAAACTGGTCCTCAGTCCCACATTGTGCAAAACACCACACACCCTGATAATCTTACACACTGAGCATCTGAGGGGTGAAGCCTCTGTCACCTGTCATATTATAGACTACATCAGGACAATGTTAACAATTTCTACATGTTGTTAAAGTCAACAAGAAGCCAGTCATCACGTCCTGCAACTGCCTGTAGTCTGTTCCCTACACTGCTATGTGTCAGGATAAAGGAATCATGTGCTGAAGCAGGTCAGTGTGCCACAATGTTTGTGAGGGTCGTGTTAGAGTCACATATGACTTGCACTTTAACAGAAAGCTGTTTATCAGTGTTGGGCAGTAAAACCGATAACGCGTTACTTTTACAGTAACTAATACTGTAACTTCGCATTGCACCGTATGGTGCGTTACCTGTTACTTTTTAAATGAATTAATTTGGGCTGAAGTGTAGACTACAGCCTAACTTGCTTACAGCAGCGTCGCATTGTAGAATTGGTGGATAAACCACTGTAAACAGGAAGAAGACGCACTGTGGGCGTGTTCCGCTTATTCAGGTCTGTGCGGCAGTAATGGCGAGTCGAGGCGAGCAAGACGAGTTTCTCAAAGTGGAAATATGCTCATTTATTTCACTTAGTTGAGTATAAAGACAAAAACTTTTAAGTCAAATGTAAGCTGTGTCTTTCTGGTTTGAAGCTCGTATCTACTGCGATAAACAGCAACTCCAATCTGCAAGCTCCTCCAGAAACTCCATGCCTGAGGAGCTAGAAGCTAGAAGCTAACCCGGTGTTCTGTTCTACATTGTTGATAGTTTTCATACTTCAGCTGTGAAAGGAACATTTTTAAGAGCTCAACACAACAGCTTTTATGATGCAGAAGCCACTTTAGTGTTTGATTGTGAATATATAATTCAGCTTGTTTTGTTATTTATTTCAGAAATGCTTGTGATATATTCAGTTTGTGCTGCTCTGACTTTAATAAAATAGTGTTTAAAAATGACTTTGTGTTTAAGTCAGTTTTGTGTTTGTATAAACCATAACACATAAAAGGGCATTAATGGGAACATTAAAGAAGGTTCTTTAAACACTGCTGTTTATTAACATATACAAATTCCTTTTCACAATGGAGTCTTTACAGAAATATGAGTACAGTCAATTGTGTTGATTACATTTGTAAAACTGAACATTGCTGCAAAGTGCATTTTTATTTCAGCCTGTTCTTGCACAGTGAAGGGAAACCTGATGTATCGACTACCCACCTTAATAATAACATCCAAAATGACAGGCATTATGACACTCAGGGGCAGATACCAGACCTATAGCATGAGATTTAATAGAATTATATTATATCTAAAGAAGATCTTTGTGAAAAAGTTGATTATATATAATATTTATATAAAGTATTTCCCTGTCTGCCATTTCCCACTAGAAACAACCTGTTGTCATTAACCCCAGAGTGGTGAGGACCTGTATTTGGACGGGATGGCATGGTTCTGGTGTGTTTCCCTCTGTAGTACTGGACCCAATTCAGCACATAGATCCAGGAGCACAGCTGTAGGAATCTAAATCAGCTTATTAGCCAGTCATCATCATGGACAATGCTATGCTTCTAATATTGTGGGAATAGTTTGAGACGGCCCTTTATTAATCCAGCATGACCATGCCACAGTGCACAAACTGAGGTTCATAAAGACATGGTTGGATGAGTTTGGTGGAAGAACTGAACTGGCCTGCACAGAGCTCTAATCTCGACTTCACTGAACACCTTTGAGATTAAGGTGAATGTTAAAAGTTGATTATTCTAAATGGACTGTATGAGTCTCGTGTCATTAAAACGTCTTCAGGAACATTTTTGTGATTATTTCATGAACAGTTCACTTATTTTTCTCTTGCTATTGTTTGTTAACTTATACTTTATTTTTTCTAAGGAAGAAAATAGAAATGCTGGTGATAGAAACAATGTTTTGATTCTATATCATAGATGATTATGAAGTATCAACAAATCATCATTATTTACTAAATAAAATTTCAGTTATTAACAAAATTCTATTATACAGAAAGAATAAAATGGAAAGCAATCAACTTTAATGTGGGAGCATTAAAATCTGTGTTTTCAGAGTCCAACTGTGACACTCAGTAACTTCAGGAGTCTCAGTCTAGAATTGTATGCAGTTCTCACTGCTCTGAATACAAGAACACCCGAGCTTCATCACCAAATGGAAATAAAAGTTAATTAATAACCAAAATAACTAAAATCTAATGGATATTTACACTACATGCTGCATACGAAAATTACGTGTGCATACAAATACAAAACTAATTTCCACTTAAATATAAAGAAAATGGTGCAATGTGCTTTTTGACCAAGTTAATATGGTTCATTTAAATGTATAGTATAAGCAAACATTACAGGTTTGAATATGTGTGCAGCTCAGTGTTGCAAAAACTAAATAATACAGATTTACTTATATATAAATACACTTTTGCTCCACTATTACATTAGGATTAGTTTACACACTGAAATACCTTATACAAATTGCACAGAGTGGGTAGTTTATTAGTACTATTTATCTACATTATAACTGTAATATGTTGGAAAACATTTCATAATTAAAGCCAGCGGTGGCAAAGGTTCACACATCCTTCACTCAGTAGAAGTACGGATACTCATGTTTTAAAATACTCAGGTAAAAGTTGAAGTACTGACTATCCATTTTTTTTAGGTAAAGAGGTTTGGGCTCTGACATTATCCTGTGATGCAGCAGCAGGTGAAGAGGGATGTGGTGAAAGCCAAGGAAAAGGCATATGAGGAGCTGTAGGAGAAGTTGGACACTAAGGAAGGAGAAAAGGATTTGTATCGATTGGCCAGGCAGAGAGACCGAGCTAGGAAGATGTGCTGAGTTAGAGCAATAAGGATGGAAATGGAAATGTGTTGACTAGTGAGGAGAGTGTGTTTAGATTTGCAGCTGATCAGGAAAGTGAGAGAGAGAGAAGTTTGAAAGATGAGATGTTGAAGCAGGAAGTGGATAGGATTAGTAAGGAGGAAGTGAGAGCAGCAAATACCTTTAGTTAAAAAAAAAAAAAAAAAAAAAAGAAAATTATCTTGTGCAGTTCAAAGAGTCTCCCATTGGCTCCTGTGTTGCCTTCTCATTCTGAAAACGGTCATCACTCACTACCACTGATCACCTGACCTGACCTGGATAACCTGACCTGACCTGACCTGACCTGGATAACCTGACATTTCTGTCATGGTAAGAAATTTTATTTAATGTATACTTCTGAAGATTGTGTGGTAAAAGTTATATATATGAAGGTAAGAGTGGGAGGAAGAGATAAACACCTGTGGAAAACTGAACATTCTTAACGATTAGCAGATAACTAGGAAATTGTCTACTAAAATGTAGAAATAACGACTTTTCAAACCATTTTCACCCGTGTTTTCTCCATATAGTGTCCTCATGATAACAGGAGGGTGAAACAGTAAAAGCACTGTGAGTCTCTTTCTCTTTCACTACCTTTATAACATGTGTATATACAATACACAGAGAAAAGCTCTGAGGAGTGACAATACTTAACATTATTTTAATGTGATTTAGGTGAAATAGGTAGAGGTGATTAAAAAAAAAGTTCATATTTTTTATCATTTCTAAACATTACTAAAATATAATGTTATAATTACGATAAAGATAATAAACGTCATTTTGCGCTGTTATAAAGTCAGTCAGATCAGTTAACAGTTTGGGCAAATGGTGGAAAGGTGTTTACAACCTTGTGATTTTTAGTCTTTTTTTTTTTGACTGATAGTCTTATGTAACTTGCATGCTACAAATAATAGTTTGTTATACAATTTTTTTTGCTTAACAGGAAGCCTGAAGCAGAACTGTTTGCTGAAAACTGTCAGTAAGAGAGCTGGAAAGCGCTTGGTAAATGGTTCAAATGCAAGAGACAGAGAAGGCAACCGTGCTTTGAGAGCCCAGTGGGACCATGATCGAGGGCAGTACAGCCGGAAGTGTAAGTCATATAACCTATAGCTAGGGCTGCACAATTAATAATATTTTATCCTGATCACTGTTTTTGCCTCTGTTTAATTAAAGGAATACTCCACCCTGAGATGAAAAATATCTTATAAATTACTTATCCTCAAGGCATCCTATATGTGGCTGAGAAGAAACACATGAAGAAAAACATGCAAATAAAAAAACACCAGCAAATTAAAAAACAACTTATCAGTTTGACACACATGTCAAACCTCACAACCAAACACAGAAACACTGCAAATCCTCACAACACAACCAAACACAGAAACACTGCAAATCCTCACAACACAACCAAACACAGAAACACGCTGCAAATCCTCACAACACAACCAAACACAGAAACGCTGCAAATCCTCACAACAACCAAACACAGAAACACTGCAAACTCAACACAACCAAACACAGAAACACTGCAAATCCTCACAACACAACCAAACACAGAAACACACAAATCCTCACAACACAACCAAACACAGAAAACAAATCCTCACAACAACCAAACACAGAAACACGCTGCAAATCCTCACAACAGAACAGAAACAGAAATCACCACAGATCACAAAATAAATGTTTCAAACCACAACATGACAAACCGTCTGGAACTGCTTATTGTTCGATGTCTATGTCAGTGGTGTTGATGTGTCGATGACCTGAAAGGTGAGTTGTTTGTTTATTTTATCATTGTTTGTTTATGATTCCTTGGCCTTTTGGATATTATCCTAAATAATCTGATGAAATACACAATTAACTGTTAAACATTATTATGTTAACTGCAAAGCCAAGGAATCATGATCAGGATGTTAAAATAAACAAAAACTCACAGATCATCAACACCACCACTGATCAATAGACACTGAACAAAGTCCCGGGTCGTCTTGTTGGGTCCCCATGAAACATTTTGTGGTCTGTGCTGTTTGGTGTAAATGAATTGGTGTGTTGAGGATTTGCACATTCTATTTGGTGCGTTGAAATACTCGTTTAACTGATGAAGATGTTTTCTTAATTGCTGGTGTTTTTTTTGCATATGTTTTCTTCAGTTGCAGTCGTTGAACTTTCTGGTCCACCGTGATCCGAGGTGATTTACATCTTTCAGCTGATCAGAATCATTGTTCAATCACTGGTTTTTGGCAAGCCAAATAAAGGTTGATATTTTAATTGTTAGATTCATAGTTTTGATTCCATGACTGGTCCCGGCATAAGTTATTACTGTGTGAGGCAGAGGTGGGAACAATTCACTGATGAGATTCTAGGATGTCTTAATTATATTGATGCATGTTTTTAGATGCTGCTGTGAATGGTAGTATTTTAAAATGTACTAAATTGCCTTTTCTGTCTTCTCTTTCTTTACTGTTTTGTAGGTGTGCAGCCGAGGAATCTGCATAGACCCACCAGTGAACTATTCTACATTAGTAATTCTGTTATTCCTGTTTCCTGTTTTTTACTTGAATTAATTTAAATTAAATGTGATTTACATTCTGAGTTGAAGTCATTTATTTTCACGTTAAATACAACCATGTAATTTTAAACATAGAGCAACACATAAAATCAACTAATATTAGTTCTTGTTTGGTCAGGCACAGTTTTACATTGTAACTGAGGTTTGAAATGGTTTGAGTGGATTTTCCATAGTAAGATTAAGTACACATTAAGTTCACCCACAGACATCAATCATGAAATTAATAAATGGACCCAATTCTCACCACTGTGGTCCCATAACAACCCATAAAGGGCCATTTGTGGGTTGACTCATGAAGTCATGTGGGCCCCATAAGTCCTTTTTCTTTGCCATTTTTTAACACCTATTTGGGACCCAAATGGGCCCTATAAAGAACACCTATACAGGCCAGAGCCACCATGGACCCATCAGTCACCCCTGCTACACACATGGGGCCCATGGAGATGGACAAATCTGTGGATTTTTGAAAGTGACAGCCATCAAAAAAACTGAACACATGTGTTGGGTCATGTTATGATCATTAATCAGACCCAGTTTGGGAAATTTTATTACTTTATTGATTATTGATTTGGATGATTGTGTTCTGATCAAAGTGTTCATAGTACAACAAACATTTCTCTTAGACAGTATTATGAGATTTCATCTGCTGGAATTGTAATACTGCATGTTTATTATGAGCATGTCAAAACATTTTATAAATATTAAAACATGTGTATTGATTACTGAACCAACAATCAGGTACAAACAAGTCATTATTTCTGAAATTAATGAAAACTTGTTTGACTATCATTGAATGTATCTGGTTTGTGTTATACAGTGATACATTATTTCATATGATTTTATAAAACAGATTGATTATAATAATAATAAAATAATAAATATATATTATATTAATAAATAATTATTATGTGCTCTGGGGTGCAGATAAAGGTCTACATTTAAACATATTATTTATGTTAAAATAATTTTTTTTGTTATTTAATATCAGATTTAACATTTATTCTTTCTGTCTATTTAATTGAACTGAGTGCAACCTTGAGATCACTGATATAGAGACAATACAATAATGAAAATTAATTATATAAGAAAATAAACATAAATGTTATTAACTATTGTTGCAATCCATTTGTAAGTTCAAAATTCTTATTTATAATAATAAATATTTGTGTAAAAATATAATAAGTGTTTTGTTTTTTTTTTTTTTTTTTTTTTTTTTTTTTTTTTGTGTTTTTTTTTGTGTGTGTGTGTGTGTTAAAAATTTTTTATAGTTGTTACTGTGTACACAGCCATAGTTGTAACAATCAATAATGAAATAAAAAATGTGATAGCTAAAATTTTATTTAGATTTTCTGATGATTTCAGATGCACAGTGTGAATGACACAAACTTCTTAAACAAAACAAAATACATGATAAAAATGACAAATTACATTCATCAAATTTTTTAAACTGGATCTTTATTCTGTTATTCAGTTCTCTACTGACCATTCTAATCATGGTAAAATTGACAGATAACATGATAACAAATCAGTATCTGACACTTTACAGTATTGTCAGTATACAGATTAAGACTTTCACTCAGAACAGACCTCACATGAAAAGAGTTTGGTGTGGTGTGAGCTGCTTGGAGGTCTCCTCCTTAATCACTTCTTATACAAGTGTTATTTTAGCACTGGAAGAACTCATGCAAAAACATTCTCTAGGGTCTCTTAATTTAATTCTTTAAGATTCATGTAATATGATTAAATAACAATAAAAACAATTTGTTGACTGAAATTTTTTTCATCTTGTACATTTAGATGATGTATTGTTCTGATATTGTACTGAGATCATTTAATCATATTTAAAATGATACCAAACATGTGAAGTTAAATTCACATTTAAATTATAATAAACAGTATGCAAGTATAGTTGAATTCCAGGAACTTCATCATCTTTCCATGGTCATATCCCCAGGAAACTCAAGGATGGGTAATGGGCAGCTGAACAGATGTCTTCCTCACTCAAATTAGATCTTCTCCTCAGATTAGAAAGTTTAATGTTTTGTTGCATGGCAGTTCTCAGGGTCTGACCTCATGGAAAGATCTGACCATCCTTACAACTTCTCTATAATTCCTGAGGAACAGGAAATGGCACTGGAGTAAAATCTGTAAGCTCTGGGCAGGTTTAGATTCAGCATGTGAGCACATGTCTTGATAATAAAGTAAAAATCTATAATTATTGTAATGTTTAATGAAAATATTTTAAAATTTTGTTGTGTTTTGTTTCTTTTATTAAAATGTTGGACTTCATTTAAATCATAACTAAAATAAAGTTTAGTTAGAATGCAGCCTTATAACATCTACTGTTAAAATAAAACTTTTAACAACCTGTTAGTTAAAACATCAGAAATCACACTTTGGCATTCAACACATTACAAAATAATTTAATTAAATTAATTTTAATAACTCAATCCATTCAGTTTTGTTTGTTATTAATTTCACTCTGTAGATTCAGTTCAAGTCACTCGTTAAAAAGTTCGTTCAATAAATTCATTTATAATAAGGTCCAGAAGAGTCGGTTCACTGGTTTTCAATTGAGTCTGAATCAAAAGATTCACTGGAAAATGACTCGATTCCTCAGTTAAACAAAATCTGTAACATCATTCTGTAAAAATATTTTTTCAGCAGTCTCACTCAAAAAGAACTTTTGTTCTGTTTGTAAAACAGCATCAAAATTCCTTCTCTGTTCCTAAATGACATAGTCAGTCTCTGTGGTTTCTGTCATCTTACATCATCGTCTCATTGTAATGATGTTCATGAAAAATAGATATATACATTTTCAGTTAAACATCTCAACATTCACTGTTTCTAGTTCAATAACAGAACAAATAGCATTTATTCAGAGTCTGATTTGAGGTTTGATCAAGTTTACATTTATTATAACAATATGTTTGATTGAGTTCTTGCATGTAGATGATACTTTTAATAAATTTAATACTAACTTCATGCAGTTTCTCCATGGATGTTATAAAACTTTTGACAAAATAAATTGTTTCAATGTTATTAAATCTGTACTCGTTATTTCTACATTATTTATTACATTAATTTTAATCAGCTTCATTTAACTTCAGTTTCATTTATTTATATCACAAAATTCAGCTTAAAATTAAACATGAACCCCTGTATGTAAAACAGTAAACAGTTTAAGTTTAAGACGGTTTAATATTATCAAGAAAATATCTATAATTATTAATATTAATAATAATAATAATAATAATAATAATAATAATAATAATAACTGCAGTTGGTTGTCAGATTTCAGTCTTACACTGCCCTCTAGTGGCTCTGTCAGGACTTTTTTTTTCTAAAATATACATTATTAGTGTTTTGTTGTCTAGTTATATCAAGTGAGGAGTCTCCCCGTGTGGTGGAGGAGGAACTGCTACAGTTTAGAGCCTGATTTGAGGTCAGATCAAGTTGAGTTCTAACAGTAAGTTTGATTGAGTTCTAACATGTAAATGGTACATTTAATAAATTTAGTACTAACATGCAGTTTCTCACCATAAAGACTGGATTTATAAAAGTTTTGACAAAATAAATTGTTTCAATGTTTTTAAATCTGTACTCGTTATTTCTACATTATTTATTACATTAATTTTAATCAGCTTCATTTAACTTCAGTTTCATTTATTTTATCACAAAATTCAGGTTAAAAATTAACATGAACCCCTGTATGTAAAACAGTAAACAGTTTAAGTTTAAGACGGTTTAATATTATCAAGAAAATATCTATAATTATTAATAATAATAATAATAATTAATAATAATAATAATAACTGCAGTTGGTTGTCAGATTTCAGTCTTACACTGCCCTCTAGTGGCTCTGTCAGGACTTTTTTTTTTCTTAAATATATATTATTAGTGTTTTGTTGTCTAGTTATATCAAGAGGAGTCTCCCCGTGTGGTGGAGGAGGAACTGCTACAGTTTAGAGCCTGATTTGAGGTCAGATCAAGTTGAGTTCTAACAGTAAGTTTGATTGAGTTCTAACATATGGTACATTTAATAAATTTAGTACCACCTTCATTCTCAGCATAAATAGTGAATTTTATAAAAACATTTTGGACAAAATAAATGTTATTAAATCTGTACTCTTTTCTGGATCATTTATTTATTACATTAATATTAATCAGCTTTATTTAACTTGAATTTCATTTATTTATATCACAAAATTCACTTAAAATTAAACATTACTGTATGTAAAACATAAACAGTTTAATTTAAATTTAATATTATAAAAATATCATAATATAATTATTAATATTAATAAAATAATAATAATAATTTTAAAATAATAAAATCTTTGAGTTGGTGTCAATTTAGTCTTACACTGTCAGTCTGTTTTTCTTTTTTCATTAAATATTTTAAATATTTTAAGATATTGATTTTCAGTTATACATTGAAAACTCATGTGGTAAAAACACACAGTTTAGACTGATTTGAGGTCAGATCAAGTTGATTTTACATAAATTTGATTGTTCATGTAAATGACATTTAATAAATTTAATGTCAGGTTCTCACATAAATAGTGATTATAAAAACATTTTACAAATAAATGTTTTATACTCATTTTATCATTTATTTATTATTATTAATAGCTTTATTTAACTTAAATTTTATTTATTTATATTGCAATTATCACAAAAATTCATAAATAAATACTACTATTTAACTTTAATAAACTCAATAGTGACATGGTGTTTATAAATAATATAAATGTGAATATTTTTAATAAAAAATAAAAATGCAATAACAAACCACATCTGACTTAAAGACATGTCAAATAATGACCACACTGCAAAACCAAACAGTATTACTGATGCATATCCATCTAAGTTGCATCTATTACTTGGCAATTGTTGCAACAACAAGTCTGCATTTGCACACTTTCCACCACCGAATCTAGATTCTACAAAATATTTTATATTATATGGAGGAAAGAAATCGTCCCTTGACCTTGACCCAAGGCCGTAATGGGCCTTGCCAGGGACTTTTCTAACAGTCACTCATTACAATACGTGTGCCTCGATGACGATTGGGGCAGTGTTCACACCTACAGGTCAAAGCCATGATCTGACGATTCTTGTCTTTTAATGAGCCTAGCGCTTTGAAAAGCACCTCGATACAGATGTCGTTTCACATGTGCCATGACCAACTTGCTTATTTGCATATAAAATATCATTTGGCCTTAGTAGAAATGCGCACGAGCTACGACTGGTAAGGAGGGGATTTTCATCGACGGGTTCACTCTTGTCTGTTTTCATTTAAGGCTGGTTGCGTTAATGCTTCATAACCTCGGCTGATCCTGACTAGCGGTTGCACCACAAATAGAAACTGCTAACAGTCCAATCGTTGCACGACTTGACCTAAGGAAACGGGTTTCGCACATGCTCTGGACACCGGATTCACATTTACTGGCAGGAGGAGGAGGTATAAATTTGGGTTGTCTTCACTAACATGGACTGGATGGGTAACCCTTGAGTTGCCCTGTATAGGTTGACCCAGCCATTTCATACAGACTAACACATACTTCGCTCATCCATACTGTATTGAAGCATGTCCTCGTCGATCCAGTAGATAAGTGGGAAACAGACAAATCGCAGTGAATGACGGTTAGAATATGTCAGGACACTGCTTGAGCGGTCGATTTTCCACATATGGGCATGGCGAACGGTCGGCCCTCCAGAAACTCTTCTGGTGTAGGACCTGCAGTAGTATCATGGTCAGGCAGGGAAAAGCTTACAATTATGTCATGCAGGAGGGATTAGCTTACGCTTGTCGTACCGTTTTCATACTGCATGGGGTATATTGGGAGTAAAGCCCAGCTAAAGTATTTTCAGGTACCGCTTAAATACCGTTGAAAATGATTATAAATTACCACTGCTATTTAGGATTAATGTTCTACAGCCATTCACGTAATGCAAATAATGATACCATTGTTAGGCGTTTGTGAACAAACTGTTTTGGATGCCGAGATTCTAAAATAGCCCATATAAACGTAATTGGAGTCAAAGATAACAGGTATTGCAGCCCTTAAATAAGCACCTAAAAATGGTTTTTCAACGATTTGAAACGGTTGGAAAAACAAAACAAAATATGTCAGGTTGCCCAGGTACACTCTGAGTACCTGCTAAAAAATCGGAATGCACTAACGGACATGCCGAAAGAGTGAGGCTAATACACGATGGCACTGCACGGGTACACGCTCCGTACAAACTTTGAGTAATCTCTTACCGAAAGGTATAAGTCTGGTAAATGCATCCATGTAGGTAAGATACAGGTTGGCTATGGGTGGTTCAGTTTGCGAGCTAGAACTTAGCCATACAGATCATGTACGCCTGCACTGCATTTTATTTTGGAAAAATGAACCACCTCAAGTGTGAGGCTCAACTGGGCTGGCGTAACACCTCAGCGGTATTCACCCTGGCACCTAGTGGGGTATTCCTAACGAAGTAGCAACTGATACTCCCTCCCTGCGGGAGGGCATAACTAACCGGTGTCCATGTGACTAAAAATATGAAAATTGCTACAACCTACCAAGCCTTCCTCCACTTGAGTGAGAGCCTATTAAGATGAGGAGCTCCAGGCAAGAAGGCGAGTCGTCGCTACAATACACATGTATTTCAGAACAGTTACATAGGTAACATCAACGCTGCAGTAAAAAACGAGACTGATCCTGGAGCTAACTATTGAGAAAAATTCACTTATTGACTAAAAAGAAAAGATACCTTATGGCCAGGCTCGTTTTATGTTTTGCACAGTCAGCAAAAGTCTGAAAGAAATTTTTTTAGTTGACACAGAGGGCAGTGAAAGACGGGCGCTATTAAGTTTCGTAATTTGACAGACTTACTGTCGACGACTATCTCTGCTTACAGGGTCTTTTATTAAATCTTTTAGGCCTATTTTAGTTGCGACTACTCTGCGCATAGACTTTATGTCCTGACCTCATATTGAACTGCATTGATATTGGAGGAAAAAGTCAGTCGTTAACCTGCTAAAGATTAATTATGTAATCGCATTTATCTGAGACGCATGGGTATCCAGAACGGCAAAAACCCCTGGGGCGTCTGGACCCTGAGTATGAAAGTCTAAGTGTACACTTATTGGAATTCGAAACGCCAGCTGGATCATACCGACTGCTTTCCATTAAAGGGGCCTTCATTGGCCTAGCATACATATTGAGTCAACATCTAGGGTACAACTTACCGCATTAGGTCATAACTTTGTTCTTTTCACCTGCTTAATTTTTTGTGATATCGTACATACTCATACCCACTAAATGAAATTCAAGTTAAATGCTGATTAAATTAATGTAATAAATAATGTAGAAAAAGATAATTAGCACACTGTAACTCTACAATAGGGGAAAACATTTATTTTGTCAAAAGTTTTATAAAATCACTTTTATGCTGAGAACCTGCATGAAGTTAGTATTAAATTTATTAAAGTACATTTACATGTTAGAACTCAATCAAACTGTTAAGAATAACTTGATGACCTCAAATCAGGCTCTAAACTGTAGCAGTTCTCCTATTAGGGGAGACTCCTCAACTTGATATAACTGACAACAAAACGATTTAATGCTGATGTACACTTTGTTAGACTCATAAAATATACATACGCTGAGATGACCTGTGACGAAAAAAAAGAAATGGGACGGAGGGTGCCAAAAAGCGTGAGGCCTATAGAGGGCTAGCGGCACTAGGTTAAGACTCTCTGCCTAAACTCTCTGAGTTTGCCCCAAACCCCTACGGACCACAAATCGGCCACCCGCCTGCACAGTTATTATTATTACCCTTATCCTAAAAACAGAACAGAATGGCTCGTGCCATCCTATTGACAGAATGGTCGAAAATAAAAGAGACAGTGAACAAATACATACGATCGCCCGCGTATTACCAAATCCTACAAACCAGTCTAGCCTTACCCAGGTGGTACCCTCGTATTATCTTACGATCTACAAATGCCGATCACCGCTATCCTCGTGGACGTTACCAATCGCTTAAATTTTAGTTTAGCAAGCCCTAGACAGAATTTTTCAATACATCGTATCGAAGATCGATGCTCATTTTCTTGATGGAGTTTACATGGTTAAAGCGGTGCGCACATTTCTTAAACTGTTGGCTACCGCTACATGTCGTTTACATAAGCACTCAGAGATACTCCTCGGAGGGTCAACTATTTCATTAACTTTTTTAAGATGAATTAACCACTAGTCCGGATATTCCTTAAAAATACTGAATGCTGAAACTGAAGCTTCGGGATACTAATGCTGATCACGAGTCACACCTGATTGGAAATCAATTAATGTAATAAATAATGTAGAAATATGACGTTGAGGTGTAGCATGAGCCCTTATGGGGCTGCCCTAGGCATCCCCTAACATTTCCCTGGGGCCTGAAACAACCCTTTATTTTGTCAGGGAAGCGCTGATTTTTGCTTTTGATTATAAAATCCAGTTGCGATTTATCGGACATGAAACTGCATGTATAAGTCTCATACAGCATCTCTAAAGCGACTTCCTAAATTTATTCGAAAGTTATACAGGGTGTTCGGCCCTAGGACATGCAGTTAGTCATCCTGCGCATAAATCAATTAAACATATCGTGACCCAACGGTTCCTTGAAATTTATAGGAACTTAGCGAAAACCCTTGATCAAGAGATACGACCTTTTCACGGTCATGAACTATCAAATGCGGACGGGTCGGCTGGTTTTTTTAAGATTTAAGTTACCTTGGAAGTCGCGAAGGCAGCATGAAAGCAATTTAACTTTTGTTCTGTTTACTATCTTCGACGATCCTATAGGGAAACAGTGCGAATCCTGGGTATTTTTAGAGATCTTGAGGCTATACTAACCAAGATGACGCCTAATCCTGTATATTATTTCATCAGTGCCTGCTCTGATTTCACATGAATAAAAATGCCTCATGTTTGGTACTTCTGAGCGGATGCCTGGTTTTATGCACAATTCACGGAATGCACTCATAGCCTGGTCATGTTTATCATGATGGGTCTATAGCTGCTCTCCAGGTCCAGCTCAGATGTACGACCTCACCTACGTTTCTTGGGTAAGCTTTGCCCAGTTTTTTAACTGTCCACGGATGGAACAAAGATGGGAGGCACTGATTAATGTTTCGGTGATAGGGGATCTGCCCTGCAACGACTATTTTTTTTTTCAAGTGTCTCTAGGTTGAGAATCTATTCCAATTTTTATGGTTTTGGTTTAATGCTCAGATTAGGGAAGGCTTGGAACTGGGTTTTCCACTGGGGACGTCTATAAAACCTATGCTCGGTAATTTGCCTACGCCAGATGGAGTTTAGGGTTTCATGGACTCAATGCTGCGGGGTGATGCTAAGAATGCTTAGATGTTTTGCTTGACTCCTAACGAAAAGATAAGAGTGACCCGGGTTGTCCTGAGATGGAACCGAATAAATAGAGAGTGTTTTAAGGTAACCGTCCACTTCAGGGAATGGCGTTTTTTTCAAGAATGCTTACGCAGTGTGAAATCATACCACTTGTACAATTCGCCGCCAGAGTCACTCACAGATTCTAAAAGCCGAATCTTTGCCCGAGCCTCTCATTTTTTTAATGAAAATCTAGAAGTGAGAGGTAATGGATGAACGGTGAGAAATTCCGAGGATCTTTGGCTGTTAGCCCCTACTTCAGTACCCCATTGTTAAAAAAGTTGATACGTTTAAGGGTGTCGGTATCTTTCCATTGACCCCACTGAATAATCACCGATCTACCCACCTACTCGTGCGACTGCCTTGAGAAAGCGAACATAGGCATATGCTCGTCGTTAAATGACAAAAAATTCTTTAGCAAGGTGCGGAATTGCCTTATTCGAAGACGATCTAGGTAATCGGACAAAAAATGATTTGATCGACGGTTGTGGACCCTACAAGTGAAAAAAAGGTCTCGAATGGGCAGGTCCAAAACCTCCCATGGCACAGTCTACAAAGACAAATCTCCTTAATGACCCTTCCTATTTATTGTCAATTTAACATACTTCCAAACTGAAAAAAAATCTTGGGAATAAATCATTGCCTATCTATTGATCATCAGGTACGGTCGTTTGATAGCATCGGCAAATGTTTGTAAAATACGCATTTCGACCCCTCTTCCTTGGCGCTCATTTATACTAAGTTAGGGGTTAACACAAGATCAATTTGGGGCATAGGATGAGTCTGGGTATATTTGGAAGATGACTTGAAGCACCGGCTTATAAGCCTGACATCTTGAACGGTGTTCATGCCGCGTCTAAAGTACAAGGTTGCTCTAAGCGTACTTTAGGCTTTCAAAGATCCCTTTTTTAAATAATAATCACTACAGTATTTTCTTAGAGTTTTGTGACTTGGTCTGACGACAAAGGAAGCTGATTTGCGTAATGCATTTGATGACAGCTGGGGAACGCGCTGTGTGCTGTTTTCCTCCATGATTCCAAAGTCTTCAGAGCTGCTTCAGGGTTGCTGGGTGCCAGATCATGAATGGCATAGATGACTGAGAGCTGCACTTCCCATGGCATACCTGCACACAACATCCAATACAAAATTAGGATCTGCTGAAGCACAAAACTAAACATCAGAGAATAAAAATAAAGATCGATAAAAACATCTTTATTTGATGCTTTAGAAATACCTTTTGAGAAGTTTTGCATTCCAAACTGATTATGCTTTTGCCAGGTTTTCATGACGTTAGCATGTTCTCCTTAAGTCCTAGTTGACCAAGTCGCCCTGTTTAAGAAGGACAAAGACTAAGCTGAAAATCCAGAAATAATGTGAGATGATGCTCCGAAACAGGATTTACAGTAAACTTACCAAGTAGCCTGAAAACTGCTGCTACACAGACGTCTCGGAACGGTGTTTGCTCTGTTCTTGCTTGCCTCAGCCAAGTGTTCAGGATCAGCCAAAGATCCTTCCTAGTAAATAAAGAGGAGAAATGGATATGTTGAGGGTCTTTGTGGTGGTTATGGAGCAGCCATTGTGGTTTTATTATCACTTAATTTTATGCAACATGAATGGGAACTTTGCAATATTTTAAACGACCACTAGATTATTGACCGTTAATGGAAAAATCAGCAATAAGAACTAGGTCACAGGTTAAAGGTGCTTTTACTTGTCACATGTACCTTACAGCACAGAAAATTTCTTCACATACCCCAGTGATGATAGAAAGCCGGGGGCAGAGCACTGGGTCAGCCATGACTACAGCACCCCTGGAGCACAGAGAGTTAAGGGTCTTGCTCAAGGGCCTAAGAGTGGAACTTGGTGATCCTGGGGCTTGAAGACCTTGATCAGTGAAAGTGTCGCCCATGTAACGGCCCTACCTATGGCTTAGGCCACTGAGCTGCCACTTCCTGAAATAAAGACCCTCTCATGGTGAAATACTTACAGCTAAAGTTACAGAATTCTCTCTGACTGTCTGAACACTGATCCTGGAAACTTCATTTATAAATGCACAATAAACATTTCTCACAGAAACATCACCATATCAACAATTACCCAATTTTCCTGTGAGATCTTATTGTATTAAAATTAGATATAAAAGATAAATAATATGCAGCTGAAATTCTCAGCACTGATGTTATAGAAAATAATGATTAATTTTTGATCATTCAGATTTAATATTAAAAGCTGAGAATTAAATATGTTGAAGATGTTTTGCATTCAGTACCGTATAATATTGGTAATGGTCCAAGTCCAGCCCAGTTGTGCACACAGAAGATCCAGGCTGAAGATGTAGTTCCAGGTAGCAGGGCAGAGATCATAACCATACCAGCTGTTCTCCAGGAACCTCAGACTGCTGTCTTCAGAAAGACTTCAGGGTGCTGGTGATAGCATTGTGGATGTTTCCTGGAGGCTCCTGGCAAAAATACATCATTATTTAATACCCAGTGCAATAAAACACTGTTTGAGTTTAACATAAATGTACAAAGAATTTGTCCCACTAGATTACACTGATACTTGGAAATTAAAGGGAGATTAAGAAGGCAGTAAAATACTTGATAAAGTCCAGTTAAAAAAAAAAATGACACTGAGAGGAACACTGAGGATCAGCTTCTTACCTCATCCCAGTGCAGATACTTGGTGAGCAAGTGATATATCTTTCCCTTTGCTCTCAGGTTGCTCACTACGTGAATTGCTCGGCATAAAGAACTTTCATAGGACAAAAAACTTGGCCATGCTGTCACCATGACCATAATCACTTTGGGGGCTTCAAGAAAGTCTGCAAAGACACAAAACAATAGAACATAAATACACTGTGTAAAAAAAAAAAGACATTGGATATAAAAAGTTGACACACCTTATAAAATTGCACCTTATCAAATTGCAGACAGAAATAACAATATAGCTAATATGAATATGCAAACACATCTAATTAATGACAAAGGATTAATTCATTCAACTACAACCATGTAGGAAAATGTGTTAGTCCAACGAGACAAAGGTTAAACGTATTTCCCATAAATCTAAAAGGTATGTTTGGTGCAAAGCCAATACAGAGCATCCTCCAAGTAAATAATACAAAAACAAAACCCTAAAAGTCCAAAAACACATCTATTTAGTCCGAGCATGCAGCAAAGTAATCCAGGCATAAACACAACAAAATATAAAAAACTGAAACATAGAAGTGAAACAAAACAGAGAAAAAAGCCAAAAAATGTCATAAAACAGGCAGGCAAACCGGTGGAAAAAGGGCAGGAAAACCTCAGAAAGAATCGGAGAAGAAAGCGATATTCGGCAGAGAGGGAGAGTTCTTAGGGTTTTTAAATAGACCATGCTTGCAGAAGATGCGTGGCAGGAAACAAGCGAGCGGGTTTGAGACAGGAAACGTGAAAGGATGGGTGGATCCGGATGGGAGTTTGAGGCAGACCGCAACTGTGTTGATCACTTTAGAAATGGGACAGGGGCCCGTGTGTGTGTGTGTGTGTGTGTGTGTGTGTGTGTGTGTGTGTGTGTGTGTGTGTGGAAGCGTGGGGCAAGTTTCTTGCATACAGCCTTGAGAGAGGTCTCAGGTGGACAGACAGACCTTCTGGCCTATACCGGGCGACATTTGCCATGAAACCATGAATGGCACCTTGGCCCCCTCAAGCCAATGACACCACTTCTCTAAGGCCAGCTTGATAGCCAGGAGTTCCCGTTCACCATGAGTGGTAGGAGATAGCGATTCTTAACAGTAATGGCATTAAGTCCCTGATAGTCTTTACATGGGCGAAGGGTTTGTCCTTCTTCTCCACAAAGAAGAACCCAAGCAGAAGGAAGAATAGGCAGAGAGAGACTCCTGATATACTGGTGCATGGCCTCCTGCAGTCCAGACAGATTGTACAAACGTCCATGGGAGGAGAGGTTCCAGGCAACAGGTTGATGGCACAGTCATGTGGCGGTGTGGTGGAAGGAGGATGCTTTGACCTTGCTGAAGAAGGTCATGGTAGACTGCCGGGATAGAGCTGAGATCAGGTTGAGGCTCCTGAAGTGATGGGACAGGTGCAGGGCAGGTTGAGGCACATCAAGCAATTAAGACAGTCCACTGTTCTAATCTGATTGTGTTTGACAGGAAAACCAAGCATGACACGAGCATAAGATGAGGATGATCAGGAGCAGAGCCACTCCTGGGAAGAAAGAGATAATCCAGCAGAGAGGAGAGAACCCAGAAGACCGTGACATTGTCTTCTGTAAAAAAGCTGAAAATAAAGAGGAGTTTCACATTTAAACATGACAATGACCAAAAGCACATATCCAAATTAGCAAAGGCATGGCTTCAGAAAAGGATCATCACAGTACTGGAATAGTCCAGCCAAAGCCCAGACCTCAAACTAACCGAAAACCTATGAAATGACCTACAATGAGCCATACACAGGAGATCACCTCGCAATCTAAAGATACATTTCTGCAAAGTAGAGTAGATAAAATTCCAAAGTGTAGATGTGGGAAGTTAATAGAGATTATTCACAAAGACTTGATGCCATAATAAAGGCAAGTTGTGCTTCCACAAAGAAGTAGTTTTGGGGATTTTCAGACTTTTATTTGTGATTTAAAAATGTATCTTTGTTTTTAAAATCACATTAAACATTAACAAGATGTTTACACTGGTTATTTTACTTTATACCTGCCATTTTATAATGTGTAAACTTTTACATCCACTGTACATCAAAAACAAAAGACACAATTTACTTCTCTGTATCAGTGTCCAGATCATTTTAGTAGATAAATAATGAAATATCAGTATAATCTCACCTTCTTTAAGGAGTCTGTAGGCGAGCATGTGCTGTGAGTCTCTCTGTTGACACATGCCTACATAAACCCTACAGAGAGACTGCAGGAGATCATGTCCCATAAACCTCTCTCCACCTTGATCTTCTCCAAAATCACAGACAGAAACGTCTCTGCTAAGGACTAAATGAGATGGAGGAAAATTTTCAGCATCCAACTGAATAAACATGTATTTAAATCATGTATTTAAAACAAATATTAGGAAGTTAAGACTTGACTGTAGACTGGGTTTAGGAAAACTATTAGATATTGTATAAACCAAAACCTAGAGTCAAAATTTGACATGATAAATCATATCTACTGTTCAGTTTAAGAACATCAAGACCAGTGAATTATGGATCAACTTTAAAAAATGGGAAACTCAAATCCACAGCTGAAGAATAAAGTGTTTAAATCGCATGCACACTAAATAAAACAGAAGATAAGAACTGACCTCGTTTACACAAAACTCAGAAATGACGTGTTTCTCTTCATCTCTCAGAACAGGAAGTTCACTTGTTCCTGTGAGAAGTGCATGAATCCTGTCTGTAGGTAAAACATCAGAACAGGACTTTTGTAGTGTTTCTAATGCACTGGAGATGAGAGATTGTGTTGTGTGTGTTGTGTTTACAGGATCAGCTGAAGCAGCATCAAGTCGAGGCTTTTGAGCTTTCCTGGGTGGTGACATGTCTGATCCAGTTCTCTTTGCTGTGGGCTTTGGGTCTGTATGAATATAAAATAATTTGTAATTTGTCATAATATCCGAGACTTACAATATTTCTTCCTAGATCTTAAAAATGACTGTTACATTTAGGTTCATTAAGACGGTGAAGAATTTGCCTTGTCAATACTTTTTCCATTAATGTTCCAATACTTTTGGTGATAATGTACATACTAGGTTTAGCACATGCTAAGATTAAACTGTATATCCACTAAAATTAGATTACAACATGTCACATTTAAATACGTTTATCAGCTTCCTGCTTGTTTATTTTTTTACTAATTATTTTTTTTTTAATTTTGTATTAATTATTTGTGTTAATT
Source organism: Silurus meridionalis (assembly GCF_014805685.1). Lineage (NCBI taxonomy): Eukaryota > Metazoa > Chordata > Actinopteri > Siluriformes > Siluridae > Silurus > Silurus meridionalis. The sequence goes on along the minus strand of NC_060887.1, from coordinate 2,819,495 downwards.
TATTCATATTCAATGCAAATACAGAACACATCAAAATGTACAGAAACTTAGTATTAGAGATTTTACTGTTACCTTTGTTCAACTCGTTCTCCACTTTGTAAAGTTTTTCCTGTTGAGGATCAAAACAAAAAGCAGATTTAGTTTTATTTAGTCACATTTCTCACTAAAAGTTCAATGATGTCTGCATTTAAAATGGAAAGAAAGTACCTCCATTAAGCGAAAGCTTTTCTCCATGCTGCTGATTTTGCATTTCAGGCCTCGGATTTCAGATTTTGTCTGGTGTTCACTTCTGTAAAATAATTTAAAATGAAATGAAAAGGTGCTCAGATCACATTATCACATTATATGTTTATTTTAATAGAACTGAATCATGCAGTAATAATCAACTTGTACTTTCTTACACACCTTTAAGTGCCAGAAGCTGGTTTTCAACACTGACATTTCTGTGGAAGGAAAAGAAACATTTAGATAAAACATTATATAATATATTATATTATATAGTATCACTGCAATGATTGGAATAAAGTATAAAGAGCAAAAAACATACTTGTGAGTGTTGCTGAGTAGCATAAGGCTCTTAATGGCCTGAAGCTCCTGCTGGCTTATGCTCGCCTTTTCCATTTTGTAGGTCTTTTCGATATTTTCTTCTAGAGAGTTTGTTGAATCTGAAAAAAAAGAACTGCTTTAATCACAAATCATTCTATAAAGTTTTTGTTAATTTTTATAATGAGTATCTCTGTAGTCTGATCGTTCTTCCTCAGCGTTTCTACAGCGTATTTTTTCTTTTTATAGATTATCATCAACGAGACTTTATTGCCCTCTGGAGAGAAAATTAAGATGATTTGTGTACACATTCCATTACACAGGGTTTTATGGAGAGGGCGTGGTTTTGGTTGATGTAGTATGCAGCTCAGCTCCTAAATGATGTTGGGTTTTGCCAGTTTGGTCTTTATGAATGCTGATGGGAATTTACTCAGTGGAGCCTCCTTCTGCTTACAGCCTTTAAATGTACTGTGCTAAGTAGTAATGTCATGTTTAGATGATGTTGGGATTTAGGGACTTTGAAGCTAAATGTTTTCATGCTAGCTAGGCGTACTTGAAGTTCTGGGTAAGCACGTGACTAACGCGACTAGTGATGAACCTGCAAAATTAATTAAACTAAAGACTTGTAAAGTAACTTACCGCTAATGTGTTTCTTCTGAAGTGGATGAAATAGATCGATTTGGTTGCGTGATTGAGAAGTTTGATGCGACGTGTTGAGTTTGTTGGCTGCTTCCAGATCAGATGAGATCAGCGTTCTCAGAGTAGTATATCCGTAAGCTCGGTGTTCTGGCTTTTATGCATGTGGTCGAAAGTGGCGCACTGTGACATCACAGAGATATGAACAGTTACATGAACAGTAACTATAACACTGAGGATGTACAGTTACATGAACAGTAACTATAACACTGAGGATGTACAGTTACAGAACAGTAACATAACACTGAGGATGAACAGTTACATGAACAGTAACTATAACACTGAGGATGTACAGTTACATGAACAGTAACTATAACACTGAGGATGAACAGTTACATGAACAGTAACTATAACACTGAGGATGTACAGTTACATGAACAGTAACTATAACACTGAGGATGTACAGTTACAGAACAGTAACATAACACTGAGGATGTACAGTTACAGAACAGTAACATAACACTGAGGATGTACAGTTACATGAACAGTAACTATAACACTGAAGATGTACAGTTACATGAACAGTAACATAACACTGAGGATGAACAGTTACATGAACAGTAACTATAACACTGAGGATGAACAGTTACATGAACAGTAACTATAACACTGAGGATGTACAGTTACATGAACAGTAACTATAACACTGAGGATGTACAGTTACATAACCTAAGATTAGTGGTTTGTCTACAGTTAAATATGCTTCAGTGTGGGTATTTAACAAATAAACACACACACACACACACACACACACACACACACACAATAAAAATTTTTTCTTTGATTTTTTCTCATTTGTTTAAATCAAAGAGAAGTACATGTAGTTCATAAAACATTCTAAATGAAAAGGTGGACTGTTTATTCCATAAGTAATGGTTAATGTTGTAGTCATTTATTTTTTTGTGTTTTTAGCAATATTAACACTTAATAATACAGGTACATAAATAATACTTTATTGTTATGAGATAATACAGAGCATGTTTTCTTTGGTTTAATGAAAAAAACACCCAAACAACCCACACACACAGTCCATTGGGAACAGAAGATATCATGTGGTGGAATCTGGTGGAAGGAAAAAGATCTGGTAAAACCCTACTATCTAAAAGAACATAATATGTGTGACAGGAACACAGAATGAAACTGCAAAACATCTATAACAAAGAACATTGTATGAAGGAATAGGTTTATATAGCTATAAGTGAATAATAATGCATGATAAAGCAGATTCAGGAACATTTTCATGCACTCATATTCCTGACTTTATAAGTAAAAGTATAAATTAAAACATTAAAGTAATTTCTTCATGAAAACACACACTTGGTACATATATTTTTTTTATTATATTTCTAATAATAAAAATTTAAACAAAAACAAGACTTTACACTTTAAACAAAGTATAGTATATACAATATACATAAATTGTTTTATTAACAGCTAATAACATATTGTTTACAAACCAATTTAATTTATGTTTATATGAGAGATGAAGATTTTTGTATTATAAAAAAGTGATAAGCAGGCATTTGGTCATTCAGACAAATTTGTAAAAATGTTTAAGCAAAATGGTCATGTAGCATGATAAGCATACATGTATAGAGAAGGTCAGAAGTATTGCATTGTGTTTATAGATCTAGACAAAGCGTATTTAGAGAGGATTGTGGTATTTATGAGAAGTCTTTTCAGAGAAGATGTGTGATGTGCAGGACATGCATACAGTGTAGTTGAATATGCTGATTGAACTTTGCTCTGTCCAACGTTACAGAGCACCGAGCATCAGGACATGAGGCACAAGAAAAGCTTCTTCCCTGAGGCATCTACCTCATAAACACTTATTCTCTACATTGTGCAATATCACTTCTGTACCTTCTGTGTAATATTACTCCTTATTTATTTTCTTTATAAATCGTGCAATAACACTTTTTTATTATTATTTATTTTATTCATCATTAAAAAGTGTGCAAATGGACGCTTTTGTCACCAAAACAAACTAATCGTGAATGCCACTAAACAAGTCATGCAGTATACAGAAAGAAAAAGGAATATTGTTGCTCTATGTGTAAAAGCATAGCAGGCGTCATGGCATAATCTAAGTGATATACAGTTATTATCCTGTTTCATTCACTGCATTAGCTTTACTATCCTCATAAAGAGATGAGTGATAGAGCTGCATACACGCCTTTATCTTTTATACAGTGTGACACTGGCAGTCAGCTCCATATCAGTGTAGTGTTGGTGGGTGAAGCTCAAGTGGCTCTAAAGCAGATGAAGCATCAGTGGAATTCATGGTGGAGATGCTGAACCTGCTGCTGGACACTGACACGATTTATTTCATGGTTGGATAAAATTGGTGTAAAATCTATGTAGGAGACTTAGAGAGTTTTTTTAAAGCAGGAGACAGAAGAAAAATAAACAGATTACGGAAAAGGAGGAGAAGCTGGAACACATGCAGAAAGTCGTTACAGATTGGGATGCATTTCTTAATCTGATGATAGAGAAGCCATTCTGGTACAGAAGGTGCAAACTCTGGAGGCTACTTTAGCTTCTGAGCGAAAGCAGGGGAACAGGACATGAATCATAGAAACGACACACACCTCCAGAACATCACCGAGCTCCAGTCTTCCCTGAAACTCCACGAGGAACAGAAGAAATCTGTAGAATGTGAGAGAGAGAGCTGTGTGACAGAACAAAAGCAACTGCTGGAACGTGTTGCTCAGCTCGAGGCCAGTTTTGAATTTGAGAGAAATAAATGGGAGGAGAAAAGCAAGAAGGACCAACTAGACATGAAGGAGAGGATCAACTTACTGCTTCTGACCATCAAAAAGGTCCAGGATTCTCTGAATCTCTGTAAAGAAGAGAGGAAGACTGCAAAGCTTGAGAAAGATCATTTGATGAGACTCCAAGAGCGACTGGAGGAACGTGTTGCTCAGCTGCAGGCCATTTTGAATTTTGAAAAAAAATAAATGGCAGGTGAAAATTAGGATGGTCAAACGAGACATGCAGGAGTGGACCATCTTATACCTTCAAACCATCGAGACCTCCAGGATTCCATGAATCAGTGTGAGGAAGAGAAGAATTGTGCAGAGCATGAGCGAGGTAATTTGATGAGAGAACGAGAACAACAGGAGAAACATGTTGCTCAGCTGAAGGCCACTTTGAATTTGAGAGAAATAAATGGGAGGAGAAAAGCAAGAAGGACCAACTAGACATGGAGAAGAATAACAATTTACAGATCCAGACCATCAGAGAGCTCCAGGATTATCTTAATCACTGTGAGGAGGAGAAGAATAGAGCAGAGCATGAGAGAGATCATCTGATGAGATAACAGGATCAACTGGAGGACCATGTTGCTCAGCTGACTTTGAATTTTAAGAAAAATAAATGGGATAAGAAAAAGAAGGCCGAACTAGACATGGAGAAGAATAACAATTTACAGCTCCAGACCATCAGAGAGCTCCAGGATTCTCTAAATCACTGTGAGGAGGAGAAGAATAGAGCAGAGCATGAGAGATCATCTGATGAGATAACAGGATCAACTGGAGGACCATGTTGTTCAGCTGACTTTGAATTTTAAGAAAAATAAATGGGATAAGAAAAAAAGAAGGCTAAACTAGAGATGGTTTGGAGTTCTAATATGTTCCTCTCCTACATTCCAGAGCTCCAGGATACCATGAATCACTGTAAGATACAGAAGAAGACTTAAGAGCTTGAGAAAGATCATTCTGAGAAACCAAGAGCAATTGGAGAAACATGAAGCTCAGCTGAGGGCACTTTGGGTTCTGACTATGAGAAACAGCAGAAACAGAAAGCTGAACCTCTACAAGCCCAAAGAGTCGCAGAAAATCTCTGAGGAAACAAAGATTCTTAGGTGAGGGAAGAGAAATGAGGATGGAAACCCGAGAGTGACTGGAGGAAGCTGTACAGCTGTTCAGCAATATGACTTCAGCACTAGAGAAAGAAAACCAGAGAAAGAAAAAGAGGAGATCAAGCTGGACATGTCCTACATATAATAAAGTACAAACATATCAGTGATTATTGTAACTGAATATTTTTTATTCCTTCAAAATAAATAAATATCTTAAATATAGTGTGTGTTTTGTTTCTATTATTAAAGTGTTGGACATTTAAATTTAACTAAGAATTAAAATCAACATGATAAAATGTTGGGAAAACGGGACAAAAGTAAATGATAATAAAATAAAGGTTTTGTTTAAACCCAATTTTACATGAACAGAAGTTAAAGTAATAAAATAAACAGTTATTGAACAGTATTCACAGCATCAGTTTAAATATTAAATCACAATAACACAGAGATTAAATCAGTTTACAATACATGAGTTCTTCATGGGTTCATCTGATCACACAATACTATAAAGTTTAGTTCCAATGCAGCCTCATAACATCATAGTTCAAGTATAAATTTTGACAACTGCAGTTAGTAGAAAAACATCAGAAAGAACTATTTAATAGATTCATTTTAATAATTCAGTCCATTCAGTTTGGTCAATTCAGTTAGAAAAGATTCGGTTCGATGATTTCGACTCCTTAGATTCAGTTCAAGTGACTCGGTTCAAGAGTTCAGTTCGGTCACTTCTATTCAAAACAATGAGGTCGACCGAGTCTGAATCCATAGATAGTTCAAGAAATTTCCTTTCAGCAGTCTCTCAAAAAGAAATCAGCAGGTGGTCAGAATGTTCCTACTCTGTTCCTGGGTTAGTTTCAGGGGTTCACCTCAGTCAGCTTCATCTGGTCATTTATGATTCTACAACATTCATATAGTCACTTGGGTCAACTTCCGGTTTGTGCGTAATCTTCCCTCTGTAATCTGTACATGCGCAGAGAGTGTGTGTGTGTGTGTGTGTGTGTGTGTGTGTGTGTGTGTGAGAGAGAGATAGAGAGAGAGAAAGAAAGTGAGTGACATGATGATGTCACAGGCAGAGGGCGGGGCATCTAGGTGTGATGTCACAGTGTGACACGTCTATATAAATCAGAGCGTGCTTTTGTTTCTCATTTGTGAATTTACCAATTGTAAGTAAAGAGACACTAAAATTGACAACCACCAAACAAACACACAGCAGCAAGAAGCAGCAGCGATTAGCAGCAACTAAAAAAACATTACAAATTCTCTTCTATTGAACATTTCTTCATACAGGTACCTGGTAAGTCGTCTAAATAATTATGGCAGAATATTGTAGATTATTTAGTAGAAGACTCAAAAAGTACAAAGTCATTATTTAGCAACATTAGCATGGGTAACTAGCCGGCTAGCTAAGCTTAGCTTTCATAGTTTAGCTTTTTTAATTAATCCAACAAATTGATCTAATAATTATTATAGAATCTATTAGATACAATGAAGTAGCTTAATTTAATCTATTTAGCCCATATTTTAATCAAACTCATGTAACCTGTTTACTCCAAGTATAATTAACATAATATACTAATAAATAGAGTAGAATAGGGTCAGACTGGGACTACAATTTTAATAATCCTTGCAGCCGTGGCATGTTTTATCTGTTGTGGAATTCCTTGTCATTGTTTAGACAATACGTACAGCTCCCAGTGTATAAAATTACAGGTGAAGAGTCTTCTACAGAAAACATCTCCACAGATATGGATCAAAACATCTATGTGGATTTGGATGGAGGGATTATGGCCCTAGTCAATGAGAAAAAATGACTGTAACAAACGTTTCCTTATAACTAAAAGCACTAAACTCTTTCTATGCTTCAATTCTGATTCTTTGATTATATCGTATATAAATCATGTTGTTGTTGTGTGTATTTTATGCTGTGTGCAGGAACATGGCAGCTGGTGAACATAGGAGGCTTCTGAAAGTTATCCGTCTGCATCAACGCACGTGTGCCTACATCAAAGCATGTGCTGAGGGGTATCGCTTCGACTTTGACACCTTTAGAGGTCCCTGCAATGCTTGTTATGCCCTTGTGTCCATTTTTCTAAAGCATTGCCTGTGGTGTGCGCAGCAGCCCACCTGTCCTTTAGGTGAACGGTGCCGTAATGGACCCCGTAAATGGTACAGGTTTCCTCCAGAAAAGGACGAATTCGTTTGGAAAACTGATGCGGACCGGTTCAGACCGGTGATCGACATTCTGCTCCACGCTGACATGTTCTCCCCAGATGGAATGTGGCTAGATTCCATCCAGAACTCTGTCTATGATCTTCCTGCAGGACTTCAGCTGATCACCCGTATCTTTCATGTGCGTAGGGCTATTACCCTTGCCCAATCGTTTGGAGTTACTGCCAGCTCGCTGGTTGCTCCGAGCACTCACAGTTTTCTGTTCACGGACTTCGTCATGCAAAGCACCTTTGTAACGTACTACACCATCATCTTCTGTGGCTATGTTCTATGGACAACTGAACCAGCAAAACATCGTGATTGGAATTCTCGTCCTATCCTTTGTCACAAATTTCACACAATCAGGAAAGACTCAATGGTATTCTCATCGAGATGTCACGGTGGTGTTTTGAAGTTTCATCATGAGGTGTGGTCTTCACTGCAGTCTCACAGTTCTATATCTGCTCTTTTGCCGGACTGGATCAGACGACTATCACCCATTCCTTTAAAAAAAAAGGCAAGTGAGTCTGGACATTAAGGACAGGAACTGAAAGCTAAACCTCCCCATGTCCAATAATAATTAATAAAATCAATAAAAATCTAAAATATGAAATCACTTGTTTATTGAAGTGTTCGACATCATTTAAATCCTGATTCTAAATCAGTGTTTCTCAACTGGAGGATGCTTTTAAACTAAATAATTAAAATCCACATGATAAACTTTTGGAAAAAAATGTGACAAAAGTGAAATTGCACAATTATTAAAAGATGAAGTTAAACCATGATTTTTCAAACGCCGTATGACCTCCTCATGGATTCTTGCATCTTGCTTATATCCCTCTTGTGGGGCAGGGGGCTGTGACTCGGGGTCATAATGCTGAGGGGGAGGGAGGTCAGGAGGGAGAGGGAAACTGGTCCTCAGTGCCACATTGTGCAAAACACCACACACCCTGATAATCTTACACACTGAGCATCTGAGGGGTGAAGCCTCTGTCACCTGTCATATTATAGACTACATCAGGACAATGTTAACAATTTCTACATGTTGTTAAAGTCAACAAGAAGCCAGTCATCACGTCCTGCAACTGCCTGTAGTCTGTTCCCTACACTGCTATGTGTCAGGATAAAGGAATCATGTGCTGAAGCAGGTCAGTGTGCCACAATGTTTGTGAGGGTCGTGTTAGAGTCACATATGACTTGCACTTTAACAGAAAGCTGTTTATCAGTGTTGGGCAGTAAAACCGATAACGCGTTACTTTTACAGTAACTAATACTGTAACTTCGCTACCACGTATGGTGCGTTACCTGTTACTTTTTTAAATGAATTAATTTCGGCTGAAGTGTAGACTACAGCCTAACTTGCTTACAGCAGCGTCGCATTGTAGAATTGGTGGATAAACCACTGTAAACAGGAAGAAGACGCACTGTGGGCGTGTCTCCGCTTATTCAGGTCTGTGCGGCAGTAATGGCGAGTCGAGGCGAGAGCAAGACGAGTTTCTCAAAGTGGAAATATGCTCATTTATTTCACTTTAGTTGAGTATAAAGACAAAAACTTTTAAGTCAAATGTAAGCTGTGTCTTTCTGGTTTGAAGCTCGTATCTGCGATAAACAGCAACTCCAATCTGCCGCTCCTCCAGAAACTCCATGCCTGAGGAGCTAGAAGCTAGAAGCTAACCCGGTGTTCTGTTCTACATTGTTGATAGTTTTCATACTTCAGCTGTGAAAGGAACATTTTTAAGAGCTCAACACAACAGCTTTTATGATGCAGAAGCCACTTTAGTGTTTGATTGTGAATATATAATTCAGCTTGTTTTGTTATTTATTTCAGAAATGCTTGTGATATATTCAGTTTGTGCTGCTCTGACTTTAATAAAATAGTGTTTAAAAATGACTTTGTGTTTAAGTCAGTTTTGTGTTTGTATAAACCATAACACATAAAAGGGCATTAATGGGAACATTAAAGAAGGTTCTTTAAACACTGCTGTTTATTAACATATACAAATTCCTTTTCATACGGAGTCTTTACAGAAATATGAGTACAGTCAATTGTGTTGATTACATTTGTAAAACTGAACATTGCTGCAAAGTGCATTTTTATTTCAGCCTGTTCTTGCACAGTGAAGGAAACCTGATGTATCGACTACCCACCTTAATAATAACATCCAAAATGACAGGCATTATGACACTAGGGCAGATACCAGACCTATAGCATGAGATTTAATAGAATTATATTATATCTAAAGAAGATCTTTGTGAAAAAGTTGATTATATATAATATTTATATAAAGTATTTCCCTGTCTGCCATTTCCCACTAGAAACAACCTGTTGTCATTAACCCCAGAGTGGTGAGGACCTGTATTTGGACGGGGATGGCATGGTTCTGGTGTGTTTCCCTCTGTAGTACTGGACCCAATTCAGCACATAGATCCAGGAGCACAGCTGTAGGAATCTAAATCAGCTTATTAGCCAGTCATCATCATGGACAATAAATCATCATGGTCTCTGGAGACTCTTTTTCTCCTTAATCTTCCATTGGTGTAATCCTCCAGCAGTGCCATCATGCAGCATTACACACTGGAGCCACCACAGCATTTATGATTTATTCCAGCTCATTATGGAAAGATAAAATAAACTGATATTTGGTCCTGTGCCATGAACATAAAAGCAATAAAAGCTACAGAAAAGCTCCTGCTTCCCTCTGTAGCAGGTATTTTGTTAGTGTTAAGATGGCAATATCCAAAAAGGGAAATCACGCATCAAGGTAAGTTTTAATGTACTTCCTTGTTTGCGGGGATTGTCCCGTATGCCAGCCAATAGGGCTGCATATGTGTTCGTGTCTTGGTTATGCATTAATTGTTTAATGATAATTTCCTTTGGTGGGATGATTTCGTCATGACATTGGTTTCCTCACCTTAGATGTAAGATGCAAGATTAGAAGATGTTTTTTACGGTTTGTCTAATATAGGCGATATTGTCTGAAGTATCCAAAAGAATCCACGATAATTTTCATATGCCTGAAAAAAATAGATTTATGAAAAATTTATTGTTAAAAAAGTGAGAGAAAAGGAACTAAAGAAAAACGGACATTTTGAAAAGACTTTAAAATTTTTCAAAAGACTTAAATCTTGTTTTGGCTTTATAGTCGAATTTCTTTTCTCCTAACTTACAAAATTTGTGATCCAATTGGAGAGACTGGATTACTCTTTTTGTTTGAAGACTGCGATCCCCCTGGTGCCTTGCAGCTGTATTGTCTAAGTGTTATGTGTTGTGTGTATTGTCTGTGTATTAAGTGTTGTGTGTCTGTTCTTTGTTCTGTGTAAAGATTTTATGTATAGGAATTGTGCCGGTTATTGAACTAATCCTTATTTAGATCATTTGGCATTATGGAGTGAAATTGTATTACATCTAGATACTTTTTCCTAGAGATTTAGATGCTGCTAGAGGTTTCTACTATGCTCCAGGTTAACTTAACTCGTTATGCTCTGCACTGCAACAGGAAGTGGTGCATTTCAGCCTCAGCACAAAACTCATGGAGGAGGTCCTAGGAAAAAGGGGAAGTTCTATTAGGGAATGGATAGATTTCCAATTTCATGTCCTGTAACTCACCTTTTGCCTGTAGTGACACCGAGTGGTACTAATTTTTATCATAGCTTTACAATAATTCCAAACTCGCCTTTAAACCTTTTAGGAAGAGATGTGATGCACAAAATGAGAATGGAAATTCTGTTTTTTGAAACCAATGTCTTTTTTCTCTGTCCTGCAGAGGTCCTGCCTGATGAACCAAATTTAGGTGAAGTTATCCCTAAATTATGGGCCTCTCACAAAGATCAGGCAGGTTTAATCCAGGTAAAGCCGTATCATGCACTCATAAAAACACACCATCCGATTTTTGTTAAACAATATCCATTGTCGAAAGAGAAGAATGTTGGCATTGTTCCAGTTATTGACAATTTATTGTCACAAGATGTTTTGAACGAGACACATTCACCGTATAACACACCGATTAATCCTGTCTTGAAGGCAGATAAAAAATGCTGGAGGCTAACACAAGATTTACGTGAGATTAATAAATTAGTTATTCCGTTAGCTCCTTTGGTGCCCGATGTAGCTACCATTGTTAACTCTAGACCAGAGACTCACAGATTTTTTACTGTGATTGATCTTTGTTCTGCTTTTTTCAGTGTCCCTTTGGTCTCAGAGACGCAGCCGCTTTTCGTGTTTACCTATAGGGGGCGTCAATTCACCTGGACCCGTCTTCCTTAGGGTTTTGTTGACTCATCAGCCGAATTATGCTAAGCCTTTTCACCTATATGTGCACGAACGTGGTGGTACGGCTGCGGGGATCCTAGCCCAGGAACACGGTGACAGATATCGCCCTGTTGCGTATCTTACCAAATCTTTAGACAACATAGCACAAGGGTTGCCCTCGTGCTTGCGTGCAGTGGCTGCTGCGGCTCTGATGGTCCGGGATGCTGAGAAAACGGTGCTGTCACATCCTTTGATACTGTACACCTCACATCAGGTAACAGCTATTTTACACAACATATGACAGCACAACGTAGATCTGGTTATGAGACCACGCTCTTGGTGACGGAAAACGTAACTATTAAGCCTCTTCTCAGCCGCATTCAGCTGTAGTAGCTCTGCGTAATCTGCTACACGATATTGACTTAGATGGTTTTGACGACACACATGATTGCCTTAAACACATTGAAAAAGAGACCTCTTGTAGGCCCGATCTTTTAGATACGGCCCTGGAAGAGGGGGATTGTCTATATGTAGATGTTAATGTTCAAAACCTTCTGAAGATGTGTATTTATGTGGATATGCGGTTGTAAGATTACCTGATGTAATAGTTGAAGCTAAATCATTACCATACACATCAGCACAAGCTGCAGAGTTGGTCGCACTTACAAGAGCATGTCAGTAGTCTGAAGGTAAAGTAGTGACTATATACACTGATTCTAAGTCTGCTTATGGTGTTGTGCATGATTTTGCCACATGGAAGCAAAAAGACTTCAAAACAGCTGATGGAAAGCCCATAGCACATTTTAATCTTATAGGCGACTTCTTAAAAGCTGTTTAACCTGCCAAAGTATTACATAGTTACAAATATACCACCTATAGGAAATTTGAGATACATGTTGGTTATAGTTGACAGATTCAGTAAGTGGCCAGAAGCATTTGCATGTGCGACAGAGAACGCTAAAACGGTTGTCAAAATATTAACAAAAGAGATCATCTCTAGGTTTGGTATTCCTAGTGTGAATAAAAGTTATAACGGTACACCTTTTGCTTTGAAGGTAACACAACTTTTGGCTAAAAGCTTAGCAAGTGACTGTTATTTTAATAATCCCTATCACCCACAGTCAGCTGGAGTGGTAGAGAGAACAAACAGAACCATTAAGAAACGTGTTACTAAAGCCTGCATTGAAACAGGCCGAAATTGGACTGTTGTTCTCCTGGTAGTACTCACAGAAATGAGAATGACCCCATCTTCAACAAAACTAACCCTTTAAAAGTTTTATGTTTTAACCTTTCCCGACCCCATGGGTCAGCGGATGCACTGGCACTTCTTCTTTAGGTAATTCTATCAGTGCTGATGTCTCACTAACTCTTCCTCTGCCCACAGATAAGCCAACACACCCTTTTGTGCCTAATCAGCATGTCCTGATAAGAAGTCTGAAGCCTACCAAGGTCTGTGAGCCGAAGTATCTGGGTCCAGTGACTGTTCTAGCTGTAACCAGAACTGGAGTTCTGACTGATTATCAGCCACAGTGAATACACTAAGCAGGATCAAAACAGCACCCACTTATTCTATGCACTAATTGGTCTGTTGGCCTAAGAAGCCTACCTAAGTGAGTATTCAGGGCTGAAACAGTTGAGAGCCCACGGAAAGATCCTTTCTTTATAGTAGAAAGGGGGCCACCTCCGGGGTGAAGATCTGACTCACTTGACTGTTTAGTTTAGCTCACCCTGATACCTGCTCTAGGTCTAAATTCTATAACTATATGTGCATAGTTGTAACTAGACTCCGAATTTTTCTTATTCTCTTTGAATACATTATTCAGTAAGAAGAAACTGTTATGTATACCTTATAATACTGCTAATAGACATATTGGAATTGTACTTTGTATGTTGCAATGTTTGATGACGATGGTAAGACAGGCCATAAAGGCCTCGATTGGAGTGGTGATGATGAAGGATTATATGCATGTAGGGAAAGAATGAAATGGGGTCTGTATGTTTTTGTTTGTCTTTATCTTCTCATTTGCAGTTTATGTCACCGGTTCTGTTCTCAGGATGAACATCCATGTTTTGGTGTGTGATGCTGAATCATAAATGATTTAAAGTGGCCATTGTTAGTGTTAAGACGGTTCTCACACTGCTTTGCAAACATTTCTTTGTCTGTTCAGTGTCTATAGAATATTTACGATGTTAGTCTGTAAGGTAAACGGGGAGTCTTATCAGGGCTCACACATCTCCGGCTAGTATATCCTCTTGTTTGAACAGGAAACAACTTTAGGTCAGCTTTCTCCAATGTGTGTATATATGTTCTGCTGCCTGCAATAAACCGAAGAAGACCATTTGCTGTGTGCAGTGTGATTCTTCCCTGAATTCAGAAAGGCACTACGGGCATCGCAGATCGTATGGAAAAAGTTTCATTTGGGCATGATAAATATCTAACAGTCACCCTTGTTCACTTTTTGAATATAATAATTAAAAATAAATATAAATAAACAGACGTTTTGTTTTATTTAAATGTTTACTTTTTGTGTAAATAATAAAAATGGACATAAATAAAAAACTTTTCAGAGCCTGACACATCAACTAAAATAATATAATAATATGAAAAAAAAAACAGGCCAAGGTTTTTACTTGTATGTTCCTTTCTTTAATAATGAAGTAATTTCTGTAGCACTCAGCGATTCTCCTCTGTCCTGCGCTTCAGACATTTTGCCTCAGTGTGCTCTAGTAGTCTAGTAGTGTTTTTTGGTTTTATTATTTAAAAAAAACCTTAAGACCATTTTGCAGGAGACTCACGAATGATTTAATTCTTCCAAAACCCACACAATCGAGTATTTCAACGACCGCAACCGTATTCACCAATCAAATCTTACAAATCCAGCAGTGCCATCATGCAGCATTACACACGGGGGTCACCACAGCATTTATATGTTTACAGTAATTACACTGATCATTAACACCATGGCAAAATCACAGCATGAATTAGTGGCATCACCACCATCTATCTATCTATCTATCTATCTATCTATCTATCTATCTATCTATCTATCTATCTATCTATCTATCTATCTATTTACGGTATATATACATTATTTTGCCAAAACTTTAGGACACCTGGTCATAAAATGTGCTTTTTGAGCATCGCATTCCACATTTAGTCCTAATTTGTTCTGATATTTTCCTCCACTCTTCTGGGAAGATGTTTTACTAGATTTTGAAGTGTGCTTGTGGACATTTCATCATCAGAACTGTTAGTATCAGTTGATGTATGACTGAAGCCATTTTCTTTCCTCTCAGTTTAACAGCAGTTACTGAAGCACACAGAGGAACAACTCAGTCATACACTAGGACACATTTCACCACCACATTTATACCTGTTTTCTTTATTATTTCCTAGGGTGTCCATTCACTGTATAAATGTAGATCAAAATACAGAAAAGGACATGAAATACAATTATTTAGCAACATTATCTAGGCTAACTAGCCAGCTAGCTATTCTTAGCTTTATAGTTTTCTTCCTCAGTCTAAATATCAGATATTTAGTGAACTATAAGTAAACTTTATTTTATTTATTTATTTAATTAACTTTTAGTCAAAAAGTAGACGTTTCTAATAAACCAATAAACACAAAAGCAGCGCTAGCAAACCCGGCTAGCATGAGGCTAATGATGATGTCTCCTACACCATTAGCCAAAAGGTCCATTTCTGCTCACTGCAACATTTATGGAAATATTATCACTCTTTATTATCATTCTTTATTTATTTTAGACAAATTTATCCACTTTTTCCTGCAAGTCTGTGATCTTTATGTTAATGATCAGGAGTAAATGAGGAACATCGCTTTTCCCCTCTTCACTCCAGTACCGATGGTCCTGATCACCTTTCCGCCTGTTTGGGGATTTTATGGGTGACCTGTTTCTCAATAATAATAATAATAATAATAATAAATGATAAACTCTGTGTTTTAAAGAGAATAAAATCCATAAAGCTCAAAACTCACCGTTCAGGGTCGTACAGTTCACTTCATCCCGGCAGAGGGTCTTCATCCTTCACCTGGAACACGGCGTCTCTCGGAGCTACAGGAGGAAAATCCAAGTGATGCTGAGGAAAGAAAAGTCCAAACAAATAATATCAAATATATAACATAAAATAGTTCATATAATAAAAATCAAAAGTGATCTTTCAGAGTTATAGTGGGACTGATCAGCTGCTTTTCAGCTGATACACACTGTGTGGTCAAAAGTATTTGGACACCGGACTTTTCCAGCCAGATGTGGTTCATAAATTCACCTAAAATGCACTTAAATGCACCATACAGCCAATTAACATGCAAACTGTTAAAACACTTCATATAAACAGAATGTAGAATCACTGAAAGCATTTTAAATGGGATTTAAATACCTGCTACAGAGGAAGCAGGAGCTTTTCTGTAGCTATTATTGCTTTATGTTCATGGCACAGGACCAAATATCAGTTTATTTTATCTTTCCATAATGAGCTGGAATAAATCATAAATGCTGTGGTGACCCCCGTGTGTAATGCTGCATGATGGCACTGCTGGAGGATTACGCCAATGGAAGATTAAGGAGAAAAAGAGTCTCCAGGGACCATGATGATTTCCTGGCCCATGATGATGACTGGCTAATAAGCTGATTTAGATTCCTACAGCTGTGCTCCTGGATCTATGTGCTGAATTGGGTCCAGTACTACACCAGAACCATGCCATCCCGTCCAAATACAGGTCCTCACCACTCTGGGGTTAATGACAACAGGTTGTTTCTAGTGGAAATGGCAGACAGAAATACTTTATATAAATATATATATAATAACTTTTTCACAAAGACCTTCTGGGATATAATATAATTCTATTAAATCTCATGCTATAGGTCTGGTATCTGCCCTAGTGTCATGATGGGATTGTGGTGTTTTGCACAATGTGGCACTGAGGACCAGTTTCCTCCCTCCTGACCTTTTCAGCATTATGACCCCGAGACAGAAAAGAGGATATCAACAAGGTGGGAGAATCCATGAGGAGGATTGCGTTTGTAAGAAGACAAAAATCATGGTTTAACTTCATCTTTTAATAATTTATTTCTTTCATCACTTCTCTCATCTGCAGAAGCTCATCTGAAATTATGTTAGTGTTTATTGTTTAGTAAAGATTAAAATCAGTATATTTCACAAGACAGAAATAAAAAATGATCACACGATCTACAGATACAATAGTTTTGCCTCAGCTGCATTGACTATAAGTGTAAAACTATCATTATATAAGAAACAGGGAAAGAAGACATGTTTTACATGGGTTAGAGGGGAAGATCTCCTGCTATAGAGCTCTGATGCTCAACTCTTTTGAACACCTTTTGGATGATCTGGAATGCCTCACCTCACGTATATCAGTACCTGACTTTACCAACACATAAACATAACATAAATCTCCACAAGCACACAAATGTAGTAGAACATCTTCCCTGAAGAATGGAGCTTATTATAACAGCATATGAAGAGTAAATATGGGATGGAATGTTTAGAAAGCACATAAAAATCTTATACTAAGGTGTCCACGAACATTTGGCCATATAGTGTATGTCAGTGCTGTTCTGTTATTCATTAAACAATCTGAAATAAACACTTGTTTGTTAAAGATGCTCAGGTCAGGACTTAAACCATTAATTGTAGTTGACACTGATTCTCTTTTTAGGTGTAAAGATTTACCAGGTACATCATCAGGTGGG